>NW_024718545.1:4566447-4584050 GCF_018991925.1 Homarus americanus
ACTAAAATCTACCAAAAAAGTGATGGGCCATTAGTTTTAGCTGATATTCCCTCCTATGAGACACCCTACTACACCATTCACCCCTGAAGTCGGATTGTTTTGATTCACAGTAATCAGAAAGTATGATGAATGAATGTATTGCAATTATTTCAGTTTTGTATTTAAGAATCTCATTAATCATTTGAAAGAAACCTGTCAGCTTCTCACTGCTCTGAAATGTAATGGCTGGGCATCAAAGGGTTAGTCTCAGTAGTGATATAAATTTAATTATTGCATTGCAGACTCAAACACTGATTTGATTGTAAGCGTTAACCTCAAGAAGCTGATGTACACTCATAGTCTGATTCTCATAGCCCAATGTTTAGTGTAACTGAGTCCAATGAATATGTGAGTGAAGTCCCATCTGTGGCATCATTATGTATACAAACTGATGTACGAGAGAAGAGAACTCATTTCTTACAGCTCCTTCCTCGTCTATCAGGTACGTACCATGTCGCATACAACCGTATTAAATGAATTTAACTCAGTTGAACTTTGTTAAATATATCATTACTCCTGTTTTAACGTAGTTGAACCTCTTAAGTGTCAAATGATCCTATAACGTAAATGAGCGTCTTCTTTGTTGAATGATTCATTTGTTCTCATGCTAGACGTGTTTTGTGATATTTTGTATTTTGATTTTATTCACTTCTAGCCACTCCTTCCTCGTCTATCAGTCACTGCATGTGTTGTTGCCGCAGCCGAGGATCGGTAGCCGCGTACAGGCAATATGTCTGATGTCTTTAATATACCGAGATTAAGACTTGAGTGCATAATGAGCCCAAGGAAACCAGTCAAGGGAGAGTGGGCTCTCGAACACCAAGCCCGGCTGCGGTTTCAGAGTGGAGCCGCCCGGCATTTGTTTTGAATACCAGTGGTGTAAGCCTGGTGTAAACATTCTGGCTGTATGTGCTAATTATTTTTGTGTGCATTATTGTAGAATGTAATGAATTATCGATAATATAATTCCCCAGGTCGAGTATCGAGACCAGAAATATTACTATCACCAGTATTTGTTTGTTATTACTGTATGTGAGTGAACCAACTGTACTCACACCTTATAATAATAATAATAATAATAGTAATAATAATAATAATAATAATAATAATAATAATAATAATAATAATAATAATAATAATAATAATAATAATAATAATAATAATAATAATAATAATAACAATAATAATAATAATAATAATAATAATAATAATAATAATAATAATAATAATAATAATAATAATAATAATAAATAATAATTAGCGGTTTATTGAAAGAGCATGGCAGCCGGAAGGCTGAAAATATACAATTACCTAATTGGGGAATTGGTCACTTGATTTACATATGATGTTTCCATGTTTGTTAATCAATGAATAGAATGGTGCTATAAGTAATAACATCACTCTGTACTATTGACAAGTGCTTAGAGTGACCATCACTCTAGTATCACTGTTGTGTAATAATACCCTTAAGGTCGTATTATTATTGAATGTTGTAATGTTAACTGAAGATCTATTTTGCTACTCGGGAAGTAAGACCTATAGGTCAGTCTCTATTTTTCTAATTGCTACAGTAAAGTAATCATTACTTGAATCTAAATTTTGTTGTTGTGAATGAAGGCCCAATTTGTCACAGTCCTCATATTTGATTTTAATAAATGTTGATTCGGTATAATGTGTGTATCACCGCTAATTCCTTCTAACAATAGCCATCCCTGAAAATACACTTAATAACTCACGTGCCTAATCTCTCGTGTATACCACACTGCCAATTTAATTGAGACGTTCATTGTGGATGTTATATTCTAAAAATAAAGCCTGGGTGGTGGCAGCTCTGAGATTAAGTACTGTAATTACTATAGTATGTAATTGTAGACAAAGATGTGGTTCTCCCAGGTTAACCCACAGAACAGAATATAACTAAATAAGATGGAAATAAACAAATAAATAAGAGACACTGGAAGAAATACAGTAATTATTTTGAGAAAATGAATTCGAAATTAAAGAAAATGAAAACTTACAAACAAAGAGGGCACAGCAGCAGGTGTTAATATCTTCGAATTGTAACATTTTCAATTTAGCAAATTTTTCCTTTGTGTGATCTTTTTTTTTTTTCAACTAGGTCATTGTCCGTACAACTCTCTTTTGTGCAGTAACTGGGGATTGTGATTTTGAAGAGCCAGAGCCTCTCCCCCCTCCATAGTGTGTGACACTGTGTCAGGTGCTGGTAAACAAGATCATGATAGATTTCTTTCATTGCTGTGAGAGTGAGTGATTGTCGAGTGTGATACACGATACCGCACTGTTAATTGACTTTACTGTGAATGGCTTGTATGTGGTTTGCCCAGTTAAGTTTCTCATCAACAATAATTCCAAGTAATTTAGTATTTTGTTCGCGTTTGAGGACTGTATTACCAAGGTACAGGGGGACCAAGTCTGGGGGTAAGTTTTTCCTTCTGTGAAAGATCGTGTCGTGGGTTTTCTCAAGGTTTAAGGTCAGTTTATTACGTATTACCCAGGTCCTCACTTTAGTCAATTCAGTGTTCATAGTTCTCATCAAGGAATTAAGGTCTGAGCTGCTGGCATAGAGATTACTGTCGTCTGCAAATAAGTTGTATTTTATGAGTGTGCTGGCGTGGACTATGTCGTTTATGTACAACAGAAACAGTACTGGGCCGAGAATGGAACCTTGGGGGACGCCATACAAGATTGACGAGGAGTCAGATTGGTGATTATTATAGCAGACATACTGCATCCTGTTGGACAGATATGAGGTAAACCAATTGTGGGACAGGCCCCTAACGCCGTAATGTTCAAGCTTTGAAAGGCGGATGGCATGGTCGACAGTATCGAAGGCTATAGAGAGGTCCAAGAATATACCGACTGTGAACTGACTGTCATCAAAGGAATTTAAGATGTCATAAGTAAAGGATAGCAGAGCACTCTCAGTCGAACTTCTAGCTCTAAATCCAAACTGGGAGTCTGTAAAGTTGTTATTGACATTGCAGAAGGAATTTAGTCTACTACATGCTAGCTTCTCCAGTATCTTACTCAAGGCTGGGAGGATTGATATGGGGCGGTAATTCGTGAAGAGACCTTTGTCCCCAGATTTTTTATATGCTGGGTGAACTTTAGCAATTTTCAGTTTATCCGGAAAGACACCACTAGTGAAGGAGGAGTTACAAATGTGTAGGAGAACAGGTAGTAATAAGTGGTCTACTTTCTCAATGATGCTCATTGGTGTATTGCCTTCGCCTGGTGCTGCATCTTTGGACATTTTTATGGTGGCTAGTAATTCATCTGCTGTGACAGGGGATAAGAACAGCTCATTTTTCTGTCTGTTTTGCAGGTAGGCTCTAAATTCCTCATGGTGATCAGGTATGCTCTCTGCAAGATTTTTGCCAACATTAATAAAATATTCATTGAAGTGGTTAGCAATGAGGGAGGGTTCCGTTACAAGTGAATCATTTATCATAAAAGCTGAGTGGGGGGCCGAAGGCTGAATGTTCCTGTTCTGAATTGAAATTATGACATTCCAGGTTTTCTTACCGTCGCCTGATGCTGACTGGAGCTTATTTGTATAATAGCTACGTCTGGAATTTCTAACTGTTTGAGTTACTTTATTTCTGATACTTCGGTAAGCATCACCGAAAGTTACGGGTCTTTTTGTAAATTTCCTTTGGAGTTTGTGTTTTTCTTTTATCATTATCTTAATTTCGCGTGTGATATAGGGATTGGAAATGGATACAGTTTTCATTGATTTAGTCTTGAGCGGGAAGCATTTATCGAAGCCAGCATTGAAGATGCAAGAGAAGTTGCAGCTGTTCACGTTAGGGTTGTCAGAGGCATAGACAAGATGCCAGTTAGCATTCATTAGGTTGTTTTAAAAAAGCAGCATGTGGTCGGTGCAGTAGTCTCTGTATTGTATTGAGACTCTACTAGACCTTTCAGGTCTTGTGGCTGTTTTATACATGGCAAAAACTGGGAATTGATCTGAGATATTGTTATAAATAATTCCACTTGCAAGATTGTTAGGGGTGTTGTTAGTCCAGATATGATCTACCATAGTGGCAGAGGTAGCAGTTACTCTAGTGGGTTAGGTTATAGTGTTGAAGAAGAGCTTAGAATGACAGGTAGCAAGAAGGTCTAATACTGAGATGTCGGTCTCTGATTTTAATAGATCAAGGTTGAAATCTCCTGTAATGTAGTAAAGTTTCCTCTCTGAACTTATGATAGAGATAAACCCCGAAAATTTATCAAGAAAATTTCTTACATTAGTGTGGGGTCTTCTGTAGATTACTCCTACTAGGATATTTCGTGTGTCGTTACGTAATTCAGTGAAAACACTCTCCATGTACTCCTCCTGAACCTTTAAAACATCTCTTACAGAAGTGTTATACTTGATATCAACATATAGGGCGACTCCACCACTGTGTTGTGACGTGTTGACGCAGTGTCTATTATAATTAGGAATGTTGAGACACATATTACAGAAATTACTTAAGCTAAAACCCTTTTGTCTTAAACGTGTATTACTGAAAAAAAGATCATGCTAAAACACCCATAACTAAAACTCTCTAATCTAAAACACTTAAGATTGAAACTCTCTAAGTCAAAACATTTATGACTGACACTGCTTGAGCTAAAAAAAACAAAAACAAAAAAAAACATCTAAGCTGGAAGTTAAGGAGGATACTACCAAAGTTAAATGTTTGTAAATGAAACTACCTAAACTCAAACACCCATAAGAAAAAACTAAGCTACTGTAAGTCTTTTATGACGTAAAACTACCTTGACTGAAATATTTTTGAAAGAAACTATCCATATTTTACCATCATCTTCTCTCAGGAAGTATGAAACATTTGTTAAGGAAATTTGGTGTAAAGATTTTGAGACAATTTATTAATATTACAGGATACATTTCAGGCTTCAACAGTGACTACATGACGTTTATGACGTTTAACACCCTGTCAGATGGCTTTGCTCACTACAATATATTTGTTTACTTAATCTACTGCCACTGGTGAAGTAATGATGAGATGAGAAAATAATGACTATTTCATTTAGTAGAATATTCAAATCCAGTGGAATTTCGTAGACTTGAAGGGCAACAGCTGAGAGAGTTCAAGTACAGTATATTCACATCAGAAAGTTAAACTGTCATTCATTAGAGTTATGTGACAAAACTTCTCGTATTACTTGAACGTCATAGGCGTCCCGCTGATAACACTACGACACGCCGACACTAACAGACTCCCACTGCGCTTAAACGTCGCCCACTTCCACAACACAAAATTCGTGAAATCCTGCCACGTCGGGATATCACCGAATGAGTCTTGGTACATATTTACCTGATGAGTTATCCTCTTCTTACTGTCCTCTCTTTCAGTTTCTCTTCCTTCACTCGGGACTTTATCCTTTCCTTCCGGTTCATCCCCATCCTTACGCTCTCTATTCTGTTGTTCTTTAAAGCGCTGTGCCTGTAAATTCTGGCCATCCAGACTCTCTCTATGAACGAATATTTGTGTCTGCGTTCTTGTGGCTCCAATTGACTCATGTGTACCTTCCCTCAAAGCCCGGCGGTACACCTCCAGCAAGGTTGTGTTGGTGAATAGATACATATAGGAGGAAGGTTGTGGGGAGGTGGTAGTGACGGAGTGAAATGATCCGCGCGGCAGAACAATCTTATCCCCGACTTTTAGGACCACCGAACAATGACTCTTTCCAGGCCCAGTGCGAGAAAATGGAGGAGTCGCGTAGACAGAGCCAGTTTGCGCTTTGTCAAAATTATCAGTATTGTTTAGAATTTCCATGGACGAGGCTTTAGTCTTCTCTTGATCATGGGTGTTGGTGTTCTCTCCCTTGTCACTGTCCTCCTTGTTTTCACCCCCAGAGACGTCTTGGTGAGTGTCTACGACGTCTTGGTGAGTGTCTACAACGTCTTGCTGAGTTTCTACGACGCCTTGGTGAGTGTCCACGACGTTTTCGTGAGTGTCCATGACGCCTTGGTGAGTGTCCACGACGTTTTCGTGAGTGTCCACGACGCCTTGGTGAGTGTCCACGACGTCTTGGTGAGTGTCCACGACATGAGTTGAGGAATATAGTGGTGTATATAGCCCTGCCACACGATGCCTTACCTCACCACACGAGGCACCAGCATCACCAACTTCACCTTCAACAACAACGTCACCACCATAGTCTCTACCAACGTCTCTTCCACCAACATCACCATAATTATCATCACCACAATCATCACAACCACCATCAGTAACTTCACCACCACAAACAGCATCACCACCATAACCTCCACCAACATCACCACCATAACCACCCTTCCCTCCAACCTCACCACTTCCCACATCATCACGCCCACTACCTCTAACACTATCCTCACCATAATTTCTATTGCTACCATATTCACCAACAACATCAACATCACTCGCACCAACAACATGACCTCCATCATCAACAAAACCATCACAATCATCAGCATCATCACAACCGCCCCCACCACAATCAGCATCGTCACAACCACCACCACTATAACCAGCATAATCATAACCATCATCATCACAACCTCCACCATGACAACTACCACCATCACCACCATCACCGCAGGGTAAGAGTACCGTCACTTGACCTTGAAGAACCTCAAGAGTAACGTTGGTCAAGTCATCACTGAGGTAGCTGTCCAGGGTAAGACCTGATCAAGAGAAAAGACACATGAGGTTTAACAAATATCACGACGTCCTGAGCACAACACTAGCACCGTGTTTGAGGCCTTGAGTCGGATTATTTTAACTTCATAAATTAGTTCATGTGAAAATTAATTTCTAGTTTGTCACCTGAAGATTAGACACCCTACTGCTATCTGGTTAGGGGTAGTCTATTGTTTGTTATGTTAGATTAAGTTACTTTATGTTATTTAAATTTAAGTTACTTTGTTAGGTTAGTTTAAGTTAGGTTAGCATTAGAATGGTTAATTTCAGGAGACTAATCCTTAGGAGATCCGTAAAATTTCCTCGTGCATGAAGATGTGATAATTAATGCATGTGACGAGTTAACTAAAGCTAAAGTATGAAAGTTACTGCTAAAATGGCCACAACAGTTAGAAGATACAGTAAAATCCCGGGTTAATTATTCGTCCATTGGCTGTCCGCAGGTTTCCAATTTTCAATATTACAGACACAAAGGCTAGAAAAAACGAAACATACGACTTCATATAATTTCTTGTGCAAATCCATATTAATGGATAATTATCTCACACACATTTTTGCATCCGCTATGTTGCGTCATGTTGCAAGAGTCACTTGTCTCCTCATTTCCTCCTCCACATATTTAACCAGCCTTCAACCGTGCACTTTCAAATTTTGAAGGCTTTCGTGATGGCATGTGATAAGTGTTCTCTCCCATATCTAACCGTTATTTGACGAGTTTACGAAAACGACAGTGAAGCATTAAAAATATTGCAAGATCACGGTGTCCTACCAACATCAAGACTGTCCTAAGTGAGGAAATTGTTTGGTTTTAAGAAAAGACAGAAATTACCACCCTCCACCACTTCCTTTTCCAGATCAACTACCTGTATCCTCCACGACAGTAACAGGCAAGCTAAAAAAAATCTAGGCTAGGTTGTATAGTATTGTACAGTAGGTTAAATTAGGTTAGGTTAGGTTTTTTGTGATTTATGGTGTGGTTTACTCAAACCTGACCGCCATTTTTGTGCAAATTAACAGTTTCTGTTACAAATGAAAATGTTAATTTTTTGACAAACCCAATAATTTGCACAAAAAATGAAGGTCAGATTTGAGTAAAACACACAGAGGCTGAAGACAGCCGCCAATGGACGAATATTTACCAAAACCAGCTGCCGGCACGAGGATATCTCACTATAGACCATTTATACATTAAGTTAGGTATACTATACCTTAAACTACAATAACTACGATCACCATATAAGAAATACGTCATCTTATATACAGTACACCATTATTTCTTATAGCAATATAGATTTACAGATGGTTTTTATTAGAGATATCGGGATATAAGGGCGTATGAGAAAAGTTCCTCGCACTGTATTGTTGAGTGAAGAGGTGATGGTGAACGGTGGAGGAAGATGATGGTGAACGGTGGAGGAAGATGACGGTGAATGGTGGAAGAATGTGATGATGAATGCCGGAGGATAGTGATGGTGAACGGTGGAGAGTGGTGATGGTGAACGGTGGAAGAAGGTGATAGTGAAAGGTTGAGGAAGGAGGTGGTGGCGGAAGATGATGGTGAATGGTGGAGGAAGACTGTGGTGAATGATGGAGGAAGATGATGGTGAATGATGGAGAAAGATGATGGTGAATGGTGTAGGAAGATGATGGTGAATGGTGGAGGAAGATGATGGTGAATGGTGCAGGAAGATGATGGTGAATGGTGGAGCAGGATAGTGGTGAATGGTGGAGGAAGATGATGCTGACCGGTGGAGGAAGAGGATGGTGAACGATGGGAGCATGGTGATGGTGAACGGTGGAAGAAGATAATGGTGAACGATAGGGGCATGGTGATGGTGAACGGTGGAGGAAGATAATGGTGAACAGTGGGGGATGGTGATGATGATCAGTGGTGGAAGATGATGGTGAACGGAGGAAGATGGTGATGGTAAACGGCGGAGAAAGGTGATGATGAAATGTAGTGGTAGGTGATGGTGAAAGGTGGCGGAAGATGATGGTGAACGGAGAAGAATGGTGATGGTAAATGGCGGAGGAAGATGATGCTGAACGGTGGAGGAAGATGATGGTGAACGATGGGGGCATGGTGATGGTGAACGGTGTGGGATGGTGATAGTGAATGGTGGAGGATGGTGATGATGAATGATGGAGGATGGTGATGGTAAATGGTGGAGGAAGATGATGCTGAACGGTGGAGGAAGATGATGGTGAACGATGGGGGCATGGTGATGGTGAACGGTGGAAGAAGATAATGGTGAACAGTGGTGGATGGTGATGGTGAACGGTGTGGGATGGTGATGGTGAACGGTGGAGGATGGTGATGATGAATGATGGAGGATGGTGATGGTAACTGGTGGAGGAAGATGATTCTGAACGGTGGAGGAAGATAATGGTCAACGGTGGGGGAGAGAGATGGTGAACGGCTGACGATGGTGATGGTGAACGGAGGAAGAAGGTGATGGTGAACGAGGAAGTAAGATGATGGTGAACGGTGGGGGAAGGTGATAGTGAACGGTAGAGGATGATGATGATGAAGAACGGTGGAGAATGGTGATGGTGAAAGATGGAGGAAAATATTGGTGAACGGTGGAGGAAGGTGATGGTGAACGGTGGCGGAAGATGAAGGTGAACGGTGGGGTAAGGTTATGGTGAACGGTGGAGGAAGGTGATGGTGAACGGTGGGGGATAGTGATGGTGAACGGCGGAGGAAGATGATGGTGAACGATGGGGGCATGATAATGGTGAACGGTGGGGGAGAGTGATGGTGAACGGTGGGGGATGGTGATGGTGAACGGCGGAGGAAGATGATGATGAAGGTGAACTGTAGAGGAAGGTGATAGTGAATGGTGGAGGAAGATAATGGTGATAGTGAACAGTGGAGGAAGGCGATGGTGGTGGAAGAACGGTGGAAGAAGGTGATGGTGAACGGTGGAGGAAGGTGATGGTGAACGGTGGAGGAAGATGGTGGTGAACAGTGGAGAAAAATGATCGTGAACGGTGAAGGAAGGTGACGGCGAATTGTGGTGAGGGGTGGAACATACCGGGGAAGTCTGCAACGAAGATAGCATCAGTAGCCGGGTGGTGGTGGTCGAGGCTGTAACGCAAGTCCTCTAGTCGATCTCTCCAGGCGCTTAAGTCAGCCACGACTGGTAACACCCACGACGTCTGTTACGGTACAGGCGGAGGAGAGTAGATGCTATAGTAAATGAGAGGAGGATAACACGTGCACAAGTAGATGTGGGGAAAAAGAGGATAGAATGTCTTGAGTAAGAGTATGGGAGATAGTCAGTGTCCCAATACAGGTAATCAGACCATGAAGAAACTCAATTATTTTCTTACTGACATCTACATCTTTACCACTTAACTCATGGCATATTCGCAAGTATAAGTTACAGTAGGTTAGGTTAGGTTAGGTCTGAGTGGTCAGCTTAGGTTAAGCTAGGTTATTAAGTTACAGTAGGTTAGGTTAGGTTAGGTCTGAGTACCTGAGGTTAGGTTAAGCTAGGTTATTAAGTTAAGATAGATTAGGTCAAGTTAGGTTAGCATAGGTTATTCATCAGGTGAAATTAGCTAGGGTGCCTAGATTCTCAGAGTTAAACACTAGTTTTTACGTAATCCACCTAAGTGGAGTTGCCATAAACAGCTTCAGTAACAGGTAAACCAGCGTTACCATACCTGTTTCCAAGGTGACCAAGGAGCTTCCAGGATGTTTACATTAGGCTGGAAGACTCGCTGCTGGAACCTGCCATTGAGAGACTTCCAGACGTCCAGATAAAGAGCAGAAATGTTAAGACCCTTGGATTTTAGCCTCTGCTTCACACACTCGCCGTACTGTACTGCCAGGTCGACGTGTCCCGTCCACCTAGTGTTTCTCACCCACACCTGCTGAACAATAGTAAAAACTTTTGAGCTACAGTGAAAATTTCTGAACATACCTGAACAACTTCTGAATAAAGTTCTAAACAACAGTGAACACTTCTCAACAGCAGTGAATTGTCTGAATGACAGTGAATACACCTGAACAATAGTGAATACTTTAGAAAAACAATGAACAAATCAGATCTAAGTAACACTCCTGAACAACTGTGACCAGTTCTGAATACCAATGAGCAGTTATGAGGAACATCGAAATATTGAAAAATGGGGAGCATTGCTGAATAATGGTGAAGAATGCTGAACAACGGTGGAAAGTGTAAAAGAACATTACATGACTTAACCTGAAATAACGTAGCCTCACCTAATATAGTATAACCTAACATAGCCTGACTAACGTAACCTAATCTAACCTAACCTAATCTAACCTAACCTAACCCTACCAATCACGGCACCCACATTAGGGTCGAGGTAGAGCTTTTCTCCTGTGCCACTCCTGACGACGGTGACCTTGACGTGCAGGGTGTCCCACGAGTGGACCATCATGTCCCAGCTGTACCCATAAGGTCCGTCGGTCCAGGTATTATAACCCTGTAAGAGGAGGACACAAAATACTCATTAAAAAGATAATTAAGTTTGATAAATTTACAGTATCTCAAATGGAAATTATCTGCCAAGATGGGTCCGATTACTTCCGAAATCCTACATGCAACTCGTGATGTCCTGGGAGTGTTGGTATGCGTGACTCTGTGCCATACGGATCCGACTGTATTTGGTAACCGAACATCATATTAATTACGCCGAAGTAAATACACATTACATTACTTATGTTAACCTATATACCAAAGCAATTGCATGTCCCAATAACTATCATTCATGGCCTCATAATATTTTTGAGATACTGTACATTTAAAGCAAACTGTGAGAAACTGGTCCCGTTGTGAAACAGTAGAACTTACTGCCATGATATTTGACAGGTCGTGTTGGGTGGGTTGGACGCCAGCCGAGAGGACGTAAGGGGCAGGTAACATCGTACATGACAAATGTGAGTAATAAAAATGGGAAATGATAATGAATTTGAAACTAAAGGAGACTGTACGAGGAGGTGAGTGTTGTACTCTTTCACTGTCACACTGACCAAGTGACCATGAACACAACGGCAAGAAGAAATGGAGAAGTCATTACCATGGAGTAAGAATAAAATAGAAACAAGAACTGAGCCTTGAGGCATTTCAGCATGGATAAGAAAGTTGTCAGGATGGGAGAGAGAAAGGAGGAAGTTCAGGAAGTCATAGGATATTGGATACCTAAGGATATGAGTTCTGTGAGAAGAGCCTAGTGCCAGACCCAGTATAATACCTCTTAACATTATTACTTTTATGTTTATCCTCCTCGCCACTGATCGACTTGTTAGCCGCTTCAGCGGTCGGCCACATCTCTGTTATGTACTATACTGTTGGCAAGTACTAGGTATGCACTGGCTCCTAAATGTATCTGAACCTGCTCCAGTATTGGTAAAGTCTGATCTTGAAAGAGCTCTCACTCGGTGCCGTCACAACACTCTCTGTTAGAATGTTCCAAGAGTTCACGATCCTCACTCCGAAAAGTTTGCCCTCACAGTTTTCTGGACTTGTGGCTTCTTCTTCAACCTTGAGCTGTGACCCCTTGTGGGGAGGGCGTTCGCCAAGTCGAGGTGTGGACACTTGATTGATTAATGCCCTCTAAGATGTTTATATATACACCTCAATTAGGTCACCCCTTGCCCGTCTGCAGTATAAGCTAGGCAGTTGCAGGTGCTTTAATCTCTCTGAATAACTGAGGTGCCGAAGTGCAGGCACCAGTCTAGTGGCCCATCTTTGGACGTTTTCAATTAACTGAGTCTAGCATATCTCGGGCACCAGACGGGGTGAGAGTACTCCAGGCACGGAAGCACCTTACTCTTGAAGATCTTGACGGCCCCTCCAGATATATGAACGACCTTCTCATAAGACCTACTAGTTTAGTTGCTTGATTCACCTTTCCACAATGGTCCAAGATCTTCTGTTCATTGTCAACATACACACCCAGGTTCTTTTCACAACCAGTCTCTATTAATGCAGTTTCTTCGTCCCGTTGGAATATGTGATATGCCTCCTTACTGTTGGTGCGACCCAGGTGCAACCTCGTACACTTCGTGATATTGAATCTTAGCAGCCATTTCTTCGACCACTCTTGAAGCTTACAGATATCTTTCTGTAACTCTTCACAGTCTATTTGGTCCTTAATCTCCTTGAATCATTTTGCATCGTCCGCAAACATTTGTATATATGAATGTATAGCTTACTGCACATCATTTATGAAACAAACAAATAACAACGGGTCCAGTACTCTGCCCTGTGGTACCCCGCTTGTCACGGGTACACATGACGGTTTCGTACCATTAATCACCACACACTGCTTGCGATCACGAAGAAAGGTCTCCTTACATGGGGTACGCCGCCGAAAGCCTTGGTAAAATCTAGATATATATTATCGTTATTACCGCTCTGTTCCAGAATTTGTGTCCAAGCATCCAGGAACTTGAAAAATTGTGTTAAGCAGGAGTGTCCCGGCATTAAACTGTGTTGACAGTCCTTTACAAGATTTTTCATAGTAGATGTTCCATCACGGCATCTTTTATAATGCTCTCTAGTACTTCCATACTACGCTGGTCAGGCTCACTGGTCCATAATTATTCTTGGAGTGACGATCGCCTTTGAATATAAGACTCACATAAGACATTTTCCAATCACAACTCTCTTAACACTCTGGGATGTACCATATTACGGCCGGACTCTTTTGAACCTTAAGCTTAAACAGTTTATTTCTTATACCCTCTTCTGAGAACACAATGTGGGTCAGTGTTGTGTCAAACCGTCTATCCTCAAACGCAGTAAGGTGTTCATATTATGAATAACAATAAAAAAGATGTTAACACTGAAAAACTAATCGTATTACAAATTAGCGACAAAATAAAATATTAAAGCGATGCTAGAAATCCGTTAGAAAGAGAGAGTTTGTGAGAGTACCTTGGTGATGGAGTGGGAGAAGGGCAGCAACAGTTGTACAGAGACGTAAAACATCACCGCCACGCTGGTCACCTTCTGTCTCCCTGTCACACTGCCGCCCTCCCCTGCAACACAAAGTTTCCTCTTATATCCTCTACATCTTCCTCATTTCCTCTACATCTTCCTCACTTCCTCTACATCTTCCTCACTTCCACTACATCTTCCTCTACATCTTCCTCACTCCCATACATACAGCTAGCCTCCATATGCCTTTATGTATTAGTCACGTTTACCACCAATTTTGTATACAAAGTTCAACTAGACACACAGCGGAAGATGCAAATACAATACAGAAACCTATGTATACATTTACCTGAACACACACACACAAACCAGACTGGAGGTGTATATTATTTTTTTTTTATTGGGCACCCCCCTACATCCTTGTGTGTAAGGTGAAGTGCAGAAGCGTTTACAGCGTCCAACAGGGAGGCATGCTAAGTTCATGCTTACCTTTATATCTCATGAGTTAAGGGCGTAAAAGCCTGAAGAGTCAAGGGCGTAGAAGCCTGAAGAGTCAATGGTTTATGTCTAAGCAAGTTATTGGAAGCTCCAACAACTTGTCCCTGAATACGAATTCGCAACTTTCGATTTACAGCATACCTACTTTGCTGCTAGGTGAACAGGGACTAAGGAAGGCTGGGAAGTGTGTCCGAACAACTTTCCACCGGCCTGGGAATCGAACCCGTGACATCTCCCTTGCGAGGCAAGAGCGGTACCGCTCTAACCACCGGCGCCCCAAGTGTATATTAATATCAGCGAATTATGACATTTACTATTTTGTAAATAATTTTCTATAGATGCTTCCTGTATGGGTTAGACATGAGTTAGTTAACATAACCTTGGTGTTCGTGTATTTCTAGTTCTGTGTATAAGAGACAAATGTATTGAAAAAACAACAGAGCTTATAATGTACAAATAATACCACGAAGATGAATACAATAGCATACTTTGTTTTACGCACTAAATGAACGAAGCAGCTTTACCTAACCTGTTCAAAGTTAACCAAACCTAATCTAACTTAACCTAACATGTCCAAACCTAACCTAACCTAACCTAACCTAACATGCCCTAAGTTAACCAAACCTAACCTAATTTAACCTAACCTGTCCTAACTTTACCTAAACTAACCTAACTTAACCTAACCTAACCTAAAATGTCCTGCCTTAAAGTAACCTATTCTACTTTAACCGAATCTAACTTGCCTAAACCTAACTTATCATAATTTGACCTATTCTAACCTAACTTGATTTAACTAACCTTAACTAAACCTACCATACCCGAAACTAACCTAACCTACCCCACCCTAACTAAACCTACCATACCCTAACTTAACCTAACCTATCCTCATTTAACGTAATCTACCCAAAGCTAACCTAACTATCCAAACATAACTTGACGTAATATAAGTCAACATAACTTGAATCTAACCAAACCAAACATAAACTAACCTAACAAAGAATACCCTCTCTTAACCTAACCTAATTTACCTTTATCTAACATAATTAACCTGACATAACCTAGTTAAACTTACCCTAACCAAACTTAAGGTAATCTAACTTAACATAAGAACATAAGAAAATAAGGAGTCTGCAATAGGCCGGTTGGCCTGTGCATGGCAGCTCCTGTCGAGAGATACTACCACTCTCTATCATCCATGAATCTATCTAGCCTCCTCTTGAAACTTACCAGAGTTCCCGCACTTACTACAAAGTTGCTAAGCTTGTTCCACTCGTCCACCACCCTATTTGTGAACCAGTTTCTTCCTATCTCCCTCCTAAACCTAAACTTATCCAACTTGAATCCGTTGCTCCGAGTCCTATCCTGCTCGGATATTATAAGAACTTTATCTATATCCCCTTTATTGATTCCTTTCACCCACTTAAATACTTCTCTCATATCTCCCCGCACTCTTCGTCTTTCTAGGGAATGCAAGTTAAGTTTCTTTAACCTATCCTGATATGGAAGGTTTCTAAGTCCCGGAATCATTTTTGTCATTCTTCGCTGCACCGACTCTAGTGAATTTATATCCATTCTATAATAGGGGCACCAGAACTGAACCGCATAATCGAGGTGCGGCCTGACTAGCGCAAGATATAGTTGCAATAAGACCTCTGCACTCTTGTTACTTACACTTCTAGATATAAAACCAAATACTCTGTTTGCCTTATTTCGAACATTAACGCACTGTTTTCTAGGCCGTAGGTCCGGGCTTACAAGTACCCCTAGGTCTCTTTCACAAGTCGACTTCTCTAGGTTGATGTTGTTAAGGCTGTATACATTATAAGTATTTGTTCTTCCAATATTAAGTACGCTGCACTTGCTGGTGTTGAATTTCATTTGCCATTTTTCAGACCACCCCTGCAGTTTATTTAGATCCTCCTGTAATGCATTTGCATCCTGCCCTGAATTAATTTGCCGCCCTATTTTGGTGTCATCCGCAAACTTGCTTATGTCACTGCTGATCCCAGTATCTAGCTGAACTTACCTTAACCTAACTAACTTAACCTAGTTCAACCTATTCCAACCAAATCTTATCCCAATAGAGTCTAGTACGAATGGCTAATTTAGTTTACTTTAGGGTAGGTCCGTTTGTGTTATATGAGCAGGTTACAGTAGGTTAAGTTAGGGTAGGTCCGTTTGTGTTATATTAGCAGGTTACAGTAGGTTAAGTTAGGGTAGGCCCGTCTGTGTTATATGGGTATGTTAGAATAAGTTAGGGTAGGCCCGTCTGTGTTATATGGGCAGGTTACAGTAGGTTAAGTTAGGGTAAGCCCGTTTGTGTTACCTGGGTAGTAGCAGTTAGGGTTCCTCTTAAGTGTAATGCGTTGGCCAAATTCTTCCGTCTTGCATATCTTAGTTTCTGTTCGTTCTCCGTTAATATTCTTCTTTTGCTTACTTGGACTTTCATCTGCCTCTCCCTTTGTTCTCGCAGTGGTCCTTGTGCAATCTCCAACAGCTGGTCCAGTCCTGTCACCACCTACAGCTGGTCCAGGCCTGCTACCACCTACAACTAGTCCAGGCTTCCCACCTCCAACGGCTGGTCCAAGCCTGCCTCCTTCAACAGCTGGCCCAAGCCTGCCACCTTCAACAGCTGGTCCAGGCCTGCCACTTCCTACAGCTGGTCGTCTACGAGGCAAGAGGGCGGTGACGGAGGCCAGGAGAGGTCGAGGCCAGGAGGTCCTGCAGAACACCGGCAACGTGGCCAGACACACCCAAGGAAACATACCTGTATTGGTGAAAGAGTAGTGAGGACAGTGTTCCGTAGTGGGGATGTATAGTGTTCCGTAGTGGTGATGTACAGTGTTCCGTAATGGTTATGTATAGTGTTCCGTAGTGGCGATGTATAGTGTTAATATGTGAGGTAGGAAGTGTATATGTATATATATATATATATATATATATATATATATATATATATATATATATATATATATATATATATATATATATATATATGTATATATATATATATATATATATATATATATATATATATATATATATATATATGTGTGTGTAAGTGTATGTTAGTGTGTGTGTTGTTAGTGTGTGTGTGTGTGGGGTTAGTGTATGTTGGTGTGTGTGAGTGGGTTTATGTTAGTGTGTGTGGGGGAAGTGTATGTTAGTGTGTGTAGGGGTGTAGGTTGTGTGTGTGTGTGTGGGGTGTATGTTAGTGTGTGTGGGGGCATGTTAGTGTGTGTGGGGGTGTATGTTAGGTGTGTGTGGGGGTGTATGTTCGTGTGGGGCGTATGTTAGTGTGTATGTGGTGTATCTTAGGTGTGAGGTGTATGTTAGCTTGCATGGTGTGTGTTAGTATGTGTGGGGGTAGGTGGTTAAAAAAAGTAAAGTTCTTTATATTTTTAGTGCTCAAGTTTATTTACGTCATTTA
>NW_024718545.1:4584150-4662881 GCF_018991925.1 Homarus americanus
TCAGTATGCCGTTTCAGTTACGTATTGCTGGGAAGAAGCAGTAGCAGGGTTAAAAGCAGCTAGTTTCTCTCTTAATGCCACTTCTTTTGATCTGAACTCCGATGTTAAGGTGACTTCTATCTCTCTTACCTGTAGTTCTTTCAGTCTAACCTCCTGCTCCAACTTGGCCCGTTCCATCATTTCCTCATGCTCCAACTTGGCCTGTTCCGACCTTCCCTCATGCTCCAACTTTTGCTCCAACTTGGTCTGTTCCAACTCTAGTTCTTTCATTTTGATTTGGAACTCGAACCTAGCTCGTTCTAGTTCTAAGGCGTCTATTCGTTGCGTTTCTTCTTGAGGGCTAGCCAGACCTGAGGCAACTTCTGAGTGAGGAGGGGTGGTGGATAGTGGTTGAAGTTTCTTGGACATGGGCGTTAATCTGTCAACAGCGGATTCTTTTAAAACTTCTTGTTGAACCAACACTTCAATCACATGATTTTTTAACATTTCCTTAGTCAGTTGCTGTGAAAATGGGATATTGTAATAGTTGGCTATTTCTTTCCATTCTTTCTTCAGGATATTAACACGTAATTTAGCTACGGAAGGATTTTCAATAAAATCCTGGAGATCAAAACCTGAGGTGGCCATTGTTAAGAAAAATAGGATAAATTAACTAATGGTCAAAAGATAAGATAAGTGGATAACCCTAGAAAATATCACGGCAGTGGATAACCAGAAAGTCCCGGAAACTAACCAAGTTATACCTAGGGAAATTACACTTATGATTATTGTTCTTCTGAGAAGATCCTTAGATAAGGATAAGAGACTTGAAAGAGGTAGGGCGTATTACGGCATAAATATAAAGATCCGGATTAACAACCCTGATATACTTGAAAGAGGTAGGGCGTATTACGGCATTAATATAAAGATCCGGATTAACAACCCTGATAAATGGTATGATTGACCCTGAATGAGATAATGAGAAGAACAATAATTGAGGCTTTATAATTATGGGGTCCTGGTAGAGCGTGGCGTCCCAAGATATCACTTCACCGTAAACTAGTGACTATGGAACAACCTACTCTGGAGTGAGGGTACGGCATTAAACAGATCCGGATTCTTCCCAACACTCGATAAGACTTACTACACAACTGCCACGTGTAATAACAGGTAAGCCTTATGACACTTGGAACCTAGTATCCTACGTCTGTCACTCTTACTATACGATAATACCAATATATGCACACACATATGAAGGGAACTTTAAACTACCGTAAAGCAATTGAGAACAGAAGTGACTGGGAGGAATAATTAACACTGAGTAACAAGGGAGGAAGGAATATGGTACTTAAGGTCGTGTCCTGTCACGGTCGCCATTTGTTACGAGTTGGGGATTTAGAATATAGTTATACGTCTACCCAGATCCCAACAGGTAACAACAATAAAAAAAAACAAAGACAATCGGACTATAAAAGGGTAGACAAAGGATGCGAGTTTTCGTTGTATATAATAGAGTACCATAAATCCCTTAACAAAATATTCAGCTTATAAATTACCCTTAACCAAACTTAACCTAAACATTAACAGTATATACATATTAATAAACATAAAACAATCTTGAAGCAAGTGGACGTGGGGGAGTTAATACAACATATAAGTACTTAAGTGAGGAGCTGAGATGGCTGACGAGTAAGGCTGAGTATTGTAGAAGACGGTAGGTAGTCACTGCACGTAGGTTTAGAGGATAGATGATCCTGTGGTCACTTCCCAGAGCCAAGTGCCCTCTCCTCGAATTGGAGCTGACAAAGAAGACTGAGGAGGTGACGCAACCCAGGATATGGAGAAGGGAAACCTCGGAGTGGTAACTAAGACGAGTCATACTCGTGTCTCGTCCCTAGATGGCGTTGCTCGTGGTGCTGGGTAGGTAGATCAGGACAATAGATGGCGTGGTTCGTAGTGCTGGGTGGAGGGGTTCGTAACAATATATATATATATATATATATATATATATATATATATATATATATATATATATATATATATATATATATATATGTAACCTGTCGGAATTTACTGGACTTTATTTTCTCACTTGACTTGGGGTTTATTAAAGATTATTAGATGGTAATGGCATTGGAAGCGCCCTTTGAAATCGAACCAACACAAGAACACTTAATCTACTAAACAAAATGACTTGTCCGTGACCGTGGAAGAGCGTCTGTGACTGGGATGAATAGAGACACCATAAAATTTAGACACTTATATTCCCTCAACACTACAAACACAATCAAATAATGGTACACCAACCCACCTCTTAACTTGAACTTAAAAACACTACTCTGGAGAATAAAAAGTTATACATGATATAGAAATTATTAGAAACTCAGGCAACAATAAATTTGGTATTAGAAATGTTTGCTTGCACATGAAACAATTAAGGGCTTTTCACAGAATAATATCCACCACTGAGGAAGTGGTATAAAAATAAATTATTAATTCCACCATGAATAACCTAACACACAGATTCCACCTGCACTCCGTAGTCGTTTAAGGCACAACCAACAGGCACCTGTAGTTGAAGGCCCAAATCAGCCTTTCTCCACCTTGGAAAGTGTACCTCTAAACTCCACTGACTCTTGGCCCCAGTGTGCGACCCTGTATCACTCAGCTAGCTTCACTTTACCCCCGGTACATCCATAAAGCGGAAGGGAGTGAGCCAATCAGACCTTGTACAGTTGAGAGAAGCTTTAGCTTCCCATTAGCAAGAGGGTTTCACTAAGCTGCTTGAAACATGTGGTATTGTGAGCCGAGGTAGAGGAGAGCTGATGACCCCAACGATCGTCCCGTCGTCAGCTGGGCACCCAGACGGCTAGATTCCCTCAAGAGATCCTTTGATACCCAGCTAAACAGTGACAGGCCTACACTGATCGGTCCAATGGCGACAATCGCCACCCTCAATCATCAACGGCAGTCTCAAACGGCAGTCACTCTCTCGCAGTCAATTTCTCGCAGTCAATTGGGTTCTGAGGGAAACCCTGAAATGAACTCACTGTTAGCTCGTGTTAACTTTACCACTGCCCTATCTAACCCTGTCTGAGATCGAATGAGACTTACTTGTTATACTGCAATAGTGCAACACAGGTGACTAGGCCACGTGACTATTTCTGTGGACAGACGCGCAGGGATGTCCTGTAGGTCCAATCGCTTTCACGTGACTGAGGACCAGCCAGCGTCGCGTCTCTCCAAGGCGCTAGCTTAGGTCTACGTGACATATTTTCCACCTAACTAATAACTCCTTGGGACACCCGTAACATTATTCAGACTGATAAACGATCTATAATAATTTCAAATTCAATAATAGTCCCTTAACTTCATGAATCGCATCATTATTAATTCGGCAAATTACATTTAATATCACTTAGGCCTAGTTCCACAACCTCTCGCTATGTGCAGGGAGCGCTCTCTTCCCTCCGACGACCTTGAAAGCTCAGTATTGCCAATTGCGCGGTGTTTGAAATTACTCTGAAATTTCTGAATATTACATATATATATGTACAAGTATATCTGTTGTGGACTTCTACCCTTTCCTCATATTATCAAATTGATCTTTCTCTTCCTCTTATACTGCAGATTCACAGACGTTCAGATCCGCCTGATGAAGGACACGCTGAAGCATCCTAAGGGATTCATGCTGGGTGCTCCTGAGATCCTTCAGTTAAACTCCAACATCATGCAGACTATTAGAGCGAAAAAGGTCAGGCAACGCACACAGGAGCATAAATTAGACTAATTAGACTGTTGTTAAAACTGGAGAGGTCGGTCTACATTTAAGAGCTGGACATATCAAACTACAGTTAAGGACTGAAAAGGTCAAGTCAGAGTCAGTTTACGATCAACTTCAAGAGAGTTACAAGCTAAAATACTTCCAGTTAAATAAGTGACGATATCAAGCCGGATTTAGAGGCCAAAAACATATAAAAAAAATTTGGGTTAAGTTTGCAAAACCCAAATGGTCTTTTCTCCTTTTATTTAGAAAAATGGTCCGTGCGCACTTAACAAGGGATACCACCGTAATTAATACTGTAAGCTGTGAGTGTTAGGAAATACACGGTAAGGTTATCTGGGATAGTTTTTAACTCCACGTCTATGCTTTGTGAGGGTTGAGTGATAAGTGGCCAGGAGCGGCTTATCTAACTACTTAGTAGAGCATTTTAGAGATGCTACTTGTGGGTGGAAAAATACTGATCTCATGTTTAATAGGTGATCACTCACTGCTCATGGAAAATTAAGCTGATGGTAGAATTATAATGAAACTAATGTATTAACCCATATTTATATAAGTACTACTGTCTATTAGACAGGGGCTAATACAATATTATTACGGTACCTACTGGTTTCAAGGTTTACTTGCTATGTTTTGGGATCTGTCATGATAACTTAAAACATACTCAAATGTAAATATTTTTATACTTACTAATTATGACATTATACTTAATATATAAATCGGTGGCAAAAATTTAGTTTTATTAAAATTCTTAAACATTTTGTAAGTAAAACAACATGAATAAAATAATTACGTATCAGTACTGTAAATTCTTTAGCTTGTTACATTTACCTATTTTGAGATTCAATTATACAAGATAGATTTTTATTGACAGAATGTTGTTGGATAACCCTTATCACAGGCGACCTGGGATCGATCGCCTGGCAGTGTGAAACTATGGACAAGTTTCTTTACCTCATTTGCCTCTGTCTACTCAGCAGTAATTTGGGATCTGTATGTTAATCACTTTGCGGATCGTGTTCCCGGGTAATGGTTAGCCAGTGCAGTTGGCGAGTTGTCCACTCTTCTTGGAATTATCCTTGACACTGGGTCATGCAACTCGTTAACTCAGGGTGTGGTTGTTGTGTTGGCGACAGTTTCTACACTTTAAACAAATTCACGCCAAGGTTGCCCTAGGGTCGACCATCCTCAATCTCAAGGGGCATCCCTTTATATCACGTTGATTCAACAATTGGAAATATATAATAAATATTGCGTTTATCTTAAATAATAATAATAATAATAATAAACGGTTTATTAATAGAGTTGCAGCCGGTGGCTGAAAATCTTGATGCAGTGTGTAAGCGTGTTACTATACATTTTTCAAGATACAAAAATATTTATTTACTTCTAAATTCTGTGCTCGTGATTATTATGAAACATACTGATCACTTATAACTTAGGTATGAGCAGGTCTTGGAAATTTAAGTGTATTTATATCCTATCAAGGGCTAGATCATATCACTTTGTAAAGATTACTGTAACTAGGCGGCTCTATGAGTGGCGCACCAAAGAAATTATAACAAATCAACGAAGATGCCAAAGAATTCATAAAGATTACTAAAAAAAAAATCATATAATTTTTTTACTCTGATTTATGTAGGTATAAACGGTGAATCTTATATACGTATATCCATTGTATCTTGAGAAAGAAAGTACTGTACATCCATGGAAGTGATCATATGAGAGTTTCTGTAACCGAACATTATATTTGTATGTGCAAATGTTTTGTGATTATGTTGCAGGTGCTTGATATCGGGGTGTTTACGGGAGCCAGTGCATTAGCGGCTGCCCTCGCCCTCCCTCCTGATCATGGCGGCCAGGTGCATGGTCTCGACAACAATGAGGAGTACACTAACATGGGTAAGAGTATACCAACATGGTTAAGAGTATACCAACATGGGTAAGAGTACACCAACATGGGTCAGAGTACATCAACATGGGCAAGAGTTAGGCTGTACAGATTATGTGGAAAATTTACTTGCCCTGACAATTTATTTTTAGGAAATTCGCTTACTTGGATTGATTTAAGGGAAAAGTTAAATAAACTCTTAAAACAGTCAATTATATTGTGTGTAACAACTCACAGATCATTTGAGTCCTTTGAAATGGTGCCACTGTCGGTAACGCTTAACATGTGAAGTCATAACCCTGTCAACTCACCCACCACCCTATAATCTGATGCCAGAGGAGGTAACATTTGTCATGTTAGGTCATAACGGCTATGACATACCGTCTATAGCCTCTCAGCGTCGTGGTTCCTTTAAAATGTTGACAACTTGACACCAACTGTTTAATGTAGAGGTAAGTTACTTGTACCTAACATAGGTCACTAATTCTGGTACGCTGATGATAAATGGTCCATTGAAAGACCTGCCTGGTTAAACATGTGCAGTGAAGTGGAGTCTCGGAGTTTCTGAAATATTTTGTCTTGGCATTTTCCTCTCAAAATATTAGCTTCCGGGTAAGTGTCGGACATATTGACATGAAAAATTACTTGCCCGGTCCCTATTCCGGGCACTTAGTTTTTTAGTTTAACAAATTTATTGACAAAGCTTGTAGTAGTAGTACAGTTTGCCTATTCTGAGTAATTCAGTCAGGTCTTGACACTGAGGGTGGTATCACTTCTCACTGCCACGCAGGACAGAGGTTCATACACAAAGAAATACATCATATTCGTTAACAGCTATAAATGTATAGAGGTCAGATACGGGTAATGTCACTGTTCACTGCCATGCAGGACAGAGGTTCGTACACAAAGAGATGCATCATATTCATTGACAGTACATATACATATATGTACACACACACACATACACATATACATACATATACATATATACATACACATATACATGTACATATATATACACATATGCACACATACACACATACATACATACATATACGTCGGTCAGATTCATGTGGGTGATGTCACTCTTCACTGCCATACAGGACAGAGGTTCGTACACAAAGAAGGCACGACCGGGATGTTTACCTATAATACAAGATAATAATGATTTGATAAAATTGTATTAATTTACCTGTTTTGGCCTAATTCCTGCGATGCTTGTATTGTATTAATCGTTTTGATTTTTGTTAATTTGCATATGTTTGTTACACGTTTTTGCATATTTATAAAATAGCATCATTAAAGCAAAGGAAGTTTGAAATAATATAATTCGGTCCACAGATTAAAATAATCTCCCATAAAGTACTAGGATTTACATAAAAATACAGCGTATTAGATGTTCCCCCAAAATATGTACCTTATTTATATACAAAAATCTGCAATCAGCGTTGGGTTGATATTTAAATGATTCATGAACACATAAACCTAGAATATAATTTATAATTGCGTTAAAAGTGAAAGCTGATTAATATTGCCTATATTTGTTTTACTGTACTTTATGCATATATATTACACTAATTTTAGAGTGGTTAACTATCCTTCAGAGTACAGCTTGCCTTAACCTGATCGGAAAGCTGTACAAGATTTTTTCGAAACTTTGCTTCCTTTTGCAGTCCGACTTCCAAATTGGAATTGTCTCAAATACATTGGAGTTTACCACAGCACAAACTTACTGTACTTGAGAAGAAAGGTAAATCAGATAGCTTCTAAAATCTTGTCTTCCTGTCACAGCCAAGAAGTACTGGAGTGAGGCTGGGGTGTCCGACAAGATTCACTTGCACATCGGAGACGCAACCGACACTCTCCAGAAGTTCATCGATGAAGGTCAGGCTGGCTCCTACGACTTTGCCTTCGTTGACGCTGACAAAAACGACTACAACCGCTACTTTGAGCAATGCCTGGTGTTGGTGCGGTCTGGAGGCATCATCTCATTCGACAACACACTCTGGAGGGGCAGTGTTCTTGACCCTCAGAACCAGAGTGACTTCACAGTAGCTGTTCGGGAATTCAACCTGAAGGTGAAGGATGACAAACGTGTCAATATATCCTTCCTTAAGATTGGTGATGGCTTGACAATTTGTTTTAAAAAATAGGATTATGCAGTTATGAAGTCCCTTGTATTTGTAATACTAATTACAGGAAACATTCCCCTTTAAAGCTTATATAAACGATTGTTACCTTCATGAAAAAAAGCTTTTGTGTGTATAATTATGCCTTATTAATAATGAGTGATAAGCTGAAATCATGCATTAATAATATACATCATAACATAGAGGTCGCGTTATAAGTCATGCCCGATGTAAATTTTTAGGAATTGATGTTTTGTTTGTTTTAGATAACTACTAGAGATGGCTGACCCCTAGAGATGGCTGACCCCATGAGGAATGAACCGCATGAAAAAAAATGGAACCAGTGCTCCTGCACATTGCTGGAATGAATTGAAAAGAGGTTTGTTAAGAATTCCAACATCTGCACCCAGAGAAGCCAAAGCCGAATTGCCGTATGGTTCAACTTTTGCTACGGTTTATTCCTCATGGGGTCAACCATTTCTACTTACATACCGTTTTGAGAGTTAATATCTCGCAAATTACAGTTTGGTTTACAAAATATTGAGAAACAGATGATTTGATTTGTATTGTCAATATGATTATTATGCTAATTAAGATATTCCTAGCAAGGATTAGGAATGAAAATTGGCGAAATATTTTGTCATCAACTCCCAAATTTCCATGTAAGCGACCATGGGGAGTTATTACAGTGCCATAATTTTTAAAGAAAATTATATCATGCTGTAGAGAAAATATATACTATGTATTCCCTCCAAAAAGCCCTGCCTTGTCGCCCTGAGGGTGCCTTAGGATTAAGCCAATCACAGTAACTAGTAAGGGTGACGTCATAGGCATATCTGGGCTGATTGGCTAGAGACTAGAGTTTCGTACTTAGTAACATATGCGCTCGATTTTCAAACACAGAGTCTGTGTTTGGAAGTGTTTAAGTGTAGAGGTGTATGGGGGGTCGACAGATTCAACATGGCAAAATATATATAAGTAAGTGCACTTAAGGCTTTATCTGTTTCACGAAATGTATTGCGATTCATGAGACCCCGTTTAACTAGCTAGGAGAATAGGTTATTATTTTGAAAGTGTGACTGTCCATTCTGAATAACGTCGTTAATGAATGAAGAAACGTTAAGGATAGTTCTCAATTCCCTTCCCTCTGTGTATGGAGTAGAGTATTCCTCATCGGTGTCTTTGTAGTATACAGTGATAAAGTGCCCCCATGAGTAACAACATGACTATCATATGTTTCCCCTAGTATATACGAGTATGTTAGTGCATTATTTACTTACTCCCTCCTTACCTTTCCTCTCTCTCACTCCAGTTCATCTATGGGCACCGTAGGAAGAGGTCACACCCGCTCGTCGTCCTCTGACTTCAGCGCTGTGTGAATGCCTTTCTCTTTTGTCGGATCACCAGTATGGTGATCTGCTCTCCTATTGCGCCCATCTTTGGTCATCCTCTCTAAGGGATTATGGGGAAACTTTCGTCGTGGCCCTCGACATCTCCAAAGTATTTGACAGGGTATGGCACAAGTCTTTGCTATCTAAACTTCCCTCTATTGGTTTCTCTCCCCCACTTTGTTTTCTCATCTCTAGCTTCCTTGAGAACCGATCCATGGCAGTTGTTGTCGAGGGATCGATCTCTCGCTCTTTCTCTACCAGTAGTGGTGTCCCACAGGGCTCTGTTCTTTCACCTACTCTCTTCCTTCTTTTTATCAATGATTTGCTTCACACTACAACTAATTCTATTCATTCTTACGCTGATGATTCTACTCTTCACTCTTCTTCACATTTTCCCCTTCCTCCTAACTCTCAAACTAGATCTGTTTTTAGAACTGATATCGTTACTTCTATCAATGCGGATCTGTTCAGCATCTCTGAATGGGGAGTTAAAAACTTGGTTAAGTTCAATAGTAATAAAACTCAATATTTACCAATTACACTTTGTAAATTAGATGATCTCCCACCAATTACATTTCAGGACGCTATCATCCTGCCAAATTCTGAAATAAAATGTTAGGCCTCACCATTTCCTCCAATATGTCTTGGAAATCACACATCCTTAGTATAGCTAAAGCTGCCTCCCGAAAGTTGGGAATGCTGTGCAGATGCCGTAGCTACTTCACTCCTGAGAAGTTGTTCCAAGTATATAAGGGATTCATTCGTCCTAATTTGGAGTACTGCTGTCATAACTGGGGTGGCTCTTCTTCTGTCCAACTATTAGATAGGGTGGAATCAATGGCATTTCGTCTTATTAACTCTCCTCCTTTAGTCGACAATCTCTCTTCCCTTTCTCTTCGCCGCAATGTTGCTTCGCTCTCTCTCTTTTACAGGTACCTTAACGGGCAATGTTCGATGGATTTGGCATCCTGTGTACCGCCGGCAAGGCCGTGGGCTCGTAACACACGTCTTGCCCGCGGTGCCCACCGTTTTTCTGTGGATGTCGGTCACACGAGAATAACCCGATATAGTACCTCCTTCTTTCCTCACAGCTGAACTGTGGAATACTCTGCCTTCTTCTGTGTTTCCATACTTATACAATCCGTCTCACTTTAAAAAGCTGGTTTTCCGGCATCTTCGTGGTGTAGATTAACACAAAATAACCTTTTTGTTCGCTATTTTCAATTTTTTTCTGTTCTTTTCTTCCCGCCCCATAGGCCCCGTTGTGGGTCGTTTGACCTGTGCCCGGGTGGGCTAATTCCCGTAAAAAAAGAAAAAAAAAGAAAGTTAACTCGGTACCTCGGCCCTATAAACGTGGATTGTATAATTATATACCACAACCATACTGTATAGAGGTAAATACAGTGTGACGTGATACAGCGAGATTTTTTTTTTGATTGCCCAGTAGGGGGCTAGTTTATTGGGCACCCCCTTACATCCTGTGCAAGGTGAAGCACAGAAGCGTTTACAGTGCCCAACTGGGAAGCATGCTAAGTTCATGCTTGCCTTTATGACTCATGCATTAAGGGCGTAGAAGCCTGAAAGGTCATAGGTTTTGTCAGCAAGTTACATAAAGTGACAGAATGATGAGTGTGTGGGGGGAAAGTTCCCGGTACATTTCATCTGTTTATAGCAAAGCGTGGCAGGTCCCTAATAATGTCAAGTGCCAGTGTCATGATCGTGATGACGGCTAACCTGAAAACCTTAAGGATTCATATTACGTTCAAACGTCCACAAAACCTTCCGAGTCCCCCAGTGGAAACGTCCCCTGTTTTCTCTGTTTCCTTGATGACGTCATCGATAGGCCGTCTTTGTCTAAAGGGAACTTTGAATATAATCTGCGGATTTCGTAGCAAGACGCTGTATGTTGGGACCTGTTGCCATCCAACCCTATGTAATCAATTTAATTTTGCTTTTGATAACTCAGTCAGAGCATTGTTAGTGAGGATAATAGTAGGGAATGAAACTGAGTTCATAGTCTCAGTTTCAACGTCAGAGTGTACAGTAAATTAATTCATCGAAATAGAAGTAGGTGGACTCCCTGACCTATTCTGAGTGAGGGTGCCGTGGGCATTTCAACGGTTAGTAAGTGCTCGCCCCTTCACCTATACAGGTAGGCCATTCCACTCTGTGTTGTAATTCGCCCTTCTTAAAGTGATTTGACCCAATTAATAGTTGATTGTGCAAGTGTTACAGTAACGTAGTTGATATGCTCTGAGTGAAGTCATATTTACGTCTTTAACGTCCCCTGGATGTCGTTGTCACTGTTAGTAAGTGCTCGCCCCTTCACCCATACAGGTCCCTCACGCAGCCTAGGCCGTGTCTGTAGAGTGGATGTTGTATCCACTATGTCTGGGGAGATGTCCGAGGTCCAGTAGGATCAGTTACCTTCGTGAGACCCGACTGTCAGACACTTAAGACTACCTATGGCCGCTGTAGCTGGCTCGTCTGGCCCTAACGCAAGGCCTGCGAGGTGACCCCGGATCACCAAGCCACACACCACTACCAGACCCCATCATTGATGGATGAGTGTCTAACTCAGTAGGGCCATTTGTGTGGTGGGGTTAATCCACTGGGATCTTCAGAGTTCGTCGGAAAGTACCCCATGGTGGCAGGAGCCCATGGCGGTTGCTTGAGTATCACTCCTGACGACTGAGTGTTGTAGTGGCAGTTGCCCCTGGTCTTTATGGTGCTAAGTGACTATAAGAGTTATGTGTTATTGAGTATGTCCACCCAGTAGGGTTGGGAGTGTTATTGAATATGTCCACCCAGTAGTGGTGTGAGTATGTTGAGCCTGAGGGCATAGTGCCAGATTTCGTCTGTTGGTACATATATATTCTTTCTCCTACCTCCATATTAATGTTTAAATAAATGTTGTATTTGTATATTGTGTCTATTATTTACCTACAGTATTTACCGTTATTTCTTCCCTATTACTTGATACTATCATTACATATACTCACGAGCCTCCTCTCGTCACGCTACCAATGGTAATAAGTATGAGAGTAAAAGGAATTGTTACTGACACACAGGTCCTTATAAATGGTGACAGCCCAGGCCCTTATAAAATGGTGGCAGCCCAGGCCCTCATACCAGGCCTGTGACTAGGAGGAGGGTTATCTGGTCAGGGAGGGAAGAGGTGCTGGTAACGGCTGGGGACCTGTGGGAGGAGGTCTTAGGACAAGTGAGGGTGTGGGAGTCGGGTTGGCCACAAAGTTTTCAAACAGTGCGGCCAGGCTCAGGGTTGCCAATGCACTCCCATAGGTACCTGTACCCAAGGCGCAGTCTCATGTACATAAACTGTTGAGAACAAGTGAAGGTGGCACCCAGTCCCCACCATTAAGGTTGAGGTCAGAGGTCAGACACTGAGGTGCCAGGCCAGCGTTCTGCCTGTTGCCGCCTGCCTTCCTACCTCCCTCTTATGTATGGGACTATAGAGGTCAACTTACCTCGCATCATAAGAGGGTTGCGCCTCCCAGCCACCGCTCACCACCTGTGTGCCACACACCACACACTAAGGATGACCAAACTAACTTATACATTATTTCGCGCATTGTGTAATAGGCTGTTATACTTAGTGACTTCACATCAGTGTCAGTGAACTATGACCATGTGTAAAGTGGTATTTGTGGGTGTACTGTAGTAATCAATCTAACAGCTTCTGGCATCCAGAGTGCCCTGATGCCCTTGAAGCCTACTCCCGGGCCCGGCCATGTGGCTCCCAGCCTCACCCTCCCTCCCTCCTCTCGCTCCGGTGATGGTGGCGCTTATCACACGTGTTAATGGCTTCATGTGGTGTCTCACGTGACTACGGTGATTATACTGGGCTGGTAGGAACAGGAATCTAACAACTGAGTTGGTGAATATTGGGTGTAATTCCTATCAGTGTTACTCAAGGACACAGCTGACCTACATATCACCTCTCTCTTCCCCAGTGTATTTTTTTTTACGGGCATTAGCCCACCGGGGCACAGGTAATTACCCACATCAGGGCCTGGGGGGCTAAAATATAATAATATATAATAATTATAATAATAATAATAATAATAATAATAATAATAATAATAATAATAATAGCTATTATTATTATTATTATTATTATTATTATTATTATTATTATTACAACAATTAATAAAAATAATAGCAAATTAATACAAATAAAATAATGAAAAATAATCAAAATAATAACCATAAATAAATACAAAATTGAAAAAATAAATCAAGATTGAGAAATTATATACATTATATATGTTGTGTTGTCCAAGTAAGAGAAGCAATTGAGACCCTGCAATCATGTGTAAATGAGGCAGAAAGTCAGATCAGCAACCTGGGACTTGGTCACAATTTTCGTGATGCCATACGGCAGCAGGGTCTACCATTAGACAACACATTATGCTTCCAATATCTTCCCAGGCAGTAGTACCTCCCTGTTTGGTAGCTGCCTACTACCTACTACCTGGCTTCCATTTAACTCTAACCATGGCAGGAGTCGATGCCGGGCGGCGCTCTGCTGATGTTCCTGACAAAGGAAACGAAGGAGATGAGGAGTACAGTCATGGCGACACTGAAGCTGGCTTTCAGAAGTTTAAGACTCGTCAGCAGAAACGCAAAATGAGGACCCAGGGAAGGAAGCAGAGTAGAGCCAATAGGTACATCCCTTCCATTGCTCCCCGGACTAGCTACATGAGCCTTGCCTTCCTCGAGAACACAACCAATTTGATGAAGATTGAGTGGTTGAGCGCCCTGAATGAGGAATATTGCACGACTACGCTGAATGTTGTCATGCCAGGTAGCGTCCCTCGTTTCGTTTGTGTAGGCCGAGAGGAAACGGATGCTATCCAACGCTTCATTGATGGAAAGGTCAGCTCACTGCATCTCATTAAGCAAGATGAACCTGTCCGACCCAAAAAAACGAAGGAATACATTGTCACCCATTTCCCCAAGGGTATTCCCCCCAGTGGCGCTCTGTCACTTCCGGGCGTCTATGGAGCAAGAAGACTTTATAAGGATGGTGCACAACTGAGTACGATCATCATTGTTTGGAAAAGGAAGGAACCACCTCCTGAGGAGTACCGCTTTTTCGTCATGTATGGTACCCCTAGTAACATCAGTCGGTGGACTCCTCCCCCAGTGGTGTGCGACAACTGCTTCGGGGTCAATCATGTGGGGAAATACTGTCACAAGACAGCCACCTGAGGCATCTGCGCAGGAATGCATAACACGAGGAGCTGCCCCACCAAGGAAGCTGCCTCTCGGGAGGGGAGAGAGCAGGCCCCCCCCCCCACCTGGGAGGCAGTGTCCCAGGTGCAGGAAGGAGGGTGTGACGGCCTGGCTCCCAAGTTGCCCTGGGTTGCCGCCGCTACCCACAATAGCGGTCACACTCAGTGACGCCAACAGCAACACTGCCGGGTCGCCTCCTTCGCCCGAAATCAACAGCTACACCTCCCCACCCAAGAGGCAGTGTCCTAGGTGCAGGGAGGAGTGTGTGTGTGACGGCCTGGCACGCCAGTTGGCCTGGGAGGCCGCCTCCACCCACAATAGTGGTCCCACTCAGTGATACCAACGCGGCCGGATCGCCTCCACCACCTTAAGTCAACAGGCATAGTGTCTCTCCTTCGTTAGCCAATGCAGGTCAGGTTAAAGCCGGCCAAGTAAGTGTACCAGTGAACACTGGCAGTGATAGTGTCAGTGGAGCTTCTGAAGGAGCTGGTGTCTCCTCTCATAATGATGTGAACTTGTGGGTGAGTAGCCAGAGCGTGACTGATAGTGATGGAAGCATACACTAAATGAGGAGAATGAGCCCCAGACTGCCAGCGTAGTCTCTTTAATAACCCCAAGTCTGAAAACTGTCCATAACCCTGTGCGTCTTCCAATATTTACGGAGGAGGAACTCGCGGGACTAATGAAGGAACCTGTGTATAAAAATCCTACTGGAATAAGGGCCGTGAGGCGCATTATCAAGAACTCCAGGGGTGATGAATTTGAAACGGTTAACTTATTGGTTAACTTACTGAAGCCAACGCGCGACTGTTTATACTAAATTTAAGGTGGAACGAGTAACACGAACGCTTAGGTTCATTTCATGGAACATCCGGAGTGTTAACTGCAGAAGTAATGACCTACAATGGTCTGTTAAAGTTTTTAACATTAATGTAATTGGTTTACAAGAACCTTACACATCCAGCACCCAGAAGAAAGCGGCACCCAGGATAGTTGGGTTTACAGCACACAATAGTGGAGCAGGAAGTGGCCTGCTCATTTATGTAAAGAATGGTCTGGTCTGTAAATGGATCAACACTCACAATGAAGAAAGTATTCACTATCAACAATTTACAGTAAAGACAGCAAACAGTAAATTTTCGCTGTATAACATCTATGTTCGGTGTAATGAGCTGCGAGCGGACGTGTTACCAAAGCCATCAGGTAACAATGCTATGCTGTGTATGGGTGACTTTAACTCTCGTCACATTGTCCTCGGTGATGTCCAGTGTAACTATAATGGGAGGGTGTTCGTGAATTACATCAATAATCATAATATCACTGTATACGACACAGACAAAGTGACACATCTGATGGGGGGCAGGCTTGATTACGTGATTGGGTATATCCTAGTAGACAGTAATGTCAAGGCTAAGGTCATCTCAGACCACCTAGTCAGTGATCATTATGCAATAATTACTGAATACACTGTTGCTGATGACAAGTGTGAACCCCATCCTAAGCTCAGAATTAACATCCCAGATAATATTAAACTGCACTTCAAGGCCTACATCCACAGATGGTATGCTAGATATACACCTGGGTCAGTGGATGAATTTTGCTGTGATCTTGTAAATGTCATTACCACATATTATACCAACCTGGGTTAAGGAAGAAGGGGGGGGGGGGCAGCACTAAACCACCTCTGTGGACACATAACCCCATCCTCACCAAAGAAGGAGAGAAGGTAGGACAGCTTGCCAACACTTATCAGCAAATTAAAACTAGTGATAACCTCCTGGCATTCCTCAAAGCTAACAGAGAATTTCGTGAACTCAAAGGTCAGGTGAGAAACACCTGTTGGGAACAATTCTTACAGGGGATTAATAGAACAACCACTCTAGCAGAAGTGTGGAACAAAATTAGAGCCATTACCAAGTCACCCACCCCAGTCCAACTTCATCACAGCCCTGCAGAATATGCTGACATGCTATTAGACCAATGGTCTAGTGTGTCACGAATCACTTCCATGCCTCCTGACATACAACAATATCTTAACACCTTACACATTAATAGGGGTTTCAATATTGAAATAGCCTGTTCCTCACCAGACCTTACCGACCAGTTTCCTATAACGCACCACGAACTAACAACAGCACTAATGAAAGGTGAGTCATCCTCCCCTGGTGAGGATGGCATAACCTATAACACCCTGAGATTGTTGAATGAGATCCCTAACCATCCACTGCTTGACCTGTATGAAATGAGCCTCACACAGGGTATTCTGCTAAGACATGGACTCATGGAAACATAGTTCCAATCCCTAAAGCTAATTCTCCAAACTTCAGGCCAATTTCACTTACATCCTGTATGTGTAAAGTCCTTGAAAGAGTTGTTCTCAACCGTCTCATGCTTCAAGTCAAAGACAAACTGGCCCCTAATCTGTATGTGTTCATGCCCGGGCGAAGCACACACACATGCTTTGCAGAATATCTTGTTCACTCAAAAGATAAGACACAAACAGCCTTCATAGACCTTAAATCAGCCTTTGATGGAGCTAATAAAGACATTATAATTGCGCAACTAGCTAATTTTGGCATCCAAGGTAACCTCCTGACATGGATAAAGGGTTATCTGTCCAACAGGTAGTGTTCTGTTTAGGCGAGTCAAAAGTGCCAGAATGAGATTATTTGAGCTTGGCACGCCTCAGGGAGGAGTGTTAAGTCCTATGCTCTTTAATATACTGATGCACAAGCTTATTGCTGACATTCCAGTTCAGCCAAACGAGGCTGTAATATGCTATGCTGATGATATCTGCATATGACAGTGACCAAGCTCAAGCTAAAAGTCTTGCTGGATGAATTTGCTCGGAGAACTGTGGAATGTGGTCTCATAATATCTGTTGACAAGACGATGGTCCTCAATCCTCGTCCTGGACACCCTCTGCCTCTTGACTTTAACATTACCAGCATGCCCTTGGAACTATGTAGTTCCTATAAATATCTTGGAATTTATGTGAATGAAGCAAACATTGTCGGCAACCTTCTTTCCAAACTAATGCAGCGCATTAAACCCCTCAAAACCCTTGTTGGCAAGGGCTATGGAATTAACATCACCTATGCTCGTACATTCTATCTTCACTTCATTCGTTCTGTAGTTGGCTATCATGCTCTCCATCTTTCGACTATTCCGCCTAAGGAACTCAACAGCCTTGAGGTAGTGCAAAATGAAGCCATGCACATCATTCTAGGTTGCCCAAAAATCAACCAGGATTGTAAACATGAGGAAAGAGCTCGGACTGCCCTCCCTATCCGAGAGGATAGCTCTACTTAATACCATGTTTTGTGTCAAAGTTTTGAAGAACAATGGTCCCCAAACTACAGCTCAAACTGAGTTGATGTTCTATCTAAGTAATACCGACTATCTCGCTAACCTTACACAAAAGACTCTCTTTCGGGCGTGGCTTCATAAAAGTGTTGCAGATCTCTTAAAACTGAATGTCCCAATCACCCCAGACGAACCCATTAATGCCATTCCTCCTTGGCTGAACATATCAGTTCCTATTAATCACACTCCTGTTGGTAGTAAGCAAATGTTAAACACCGATGTGATGAGATGTGTCACACTAGAAACTATCAACAGACACATAGAGAGCATTAATTCAAGTGAATGTTATGCTTTTACTGATGGTTCTGTGTAGAGAAACACAGATAGAACAGGCTGTGCAATTGTAATATATAAAGAAAAAGAAATGATAGTGTCAAACAAGTAAATGCTGAAAAACTGGGCCAGCAAAACACAAACTGAACTAACTGGAATCTACTTAGCCACAGACTACCTTAAAGAAAATGGAGGTGGGGTTGATAATCTGACTCTCAAACTGCTTTGAAATCAATGAACAGCCCGTCAGGTTCTATGTTTAAAGATGTATGTGATATTAAAAGAAATGTGATAACTGCCAATGAAAACAACTCTCGTATCGAATTTTTGTGGATTTCGTCCCATGTTGGAATTAGGTATCTTGACCGTGCGGATAAACTGGCCAATGAAGCATGTAAGAAAGAAAATGTTGACCGTGACCTTGGCATGTCCAATGCTGTACTTAAAAACATTCAAGTGAGAATCATGAACTCTGATCTAGAGGAACTGAGAAATGCAGAGAGACCTGTCAGTTGTATCATTAGTAAATATGACAAATTTTGTGACGAGAGGTACCGGTATGGCCAGCATAAGGACAGAACCAGACAATGTGATGTAGTCGTGGCCAGAATTAGGCTAGGATACAGACACATCTGGCAAGTTAGTAACGCTGTACCCGTACCGGAATACTGTGCATGTAAACTTTGTGATAAACCTTTAAAGCACACACTAGAATACTATATTATTGAATGTGACACTATCAAAGACTTCAGGCCACCTGGCTTATTGTATCATGAACTTTGTAATTACTATATTGAATCGGGGTGTGCTTGGGGACATTTTTGCTGTTTATTCCAAATTTGCTAGCCCACACTGATTAGTCTTCAATCAGAATGTGACGTCCAATGTATATGAACCACTGTCTTGCATTGCTTCGAACAGTAACATCACCCACATGACTCTGACCTATATATACTGCTAATGAATATGATGAATTTCTTTGTGTACGAACCTCTGTACTGCATGGCAGTGAACAGTGACATTACCCACATGAATCTGACCTATATATACTGTCAATGAATATGATGTATTTCTTTGTGCACGAACCTCTGTCATGCGTGGCAGTGAGAAGTGATACCACCCTCAGTGTCAAGACCTGACTGAATTACTCAGAATAGGCAAACTGTACTCCAAGCTTTGTCAATAAATTTGTTAAACTAAAACTAAATTATCTCTCACCAGCATAAAAAACAAAGAAAGAAAGAATAGGAATAAGAAAGGAGAATTAGTCAATAAAGAAAGAGTAAATAAATAGAAATAAGAAATCAAATATAGGAAATAATTCTCATTTATTACACTCAGGTTGTTCAGGGAGACGCCATCAACCGGTAATGATGTTTTAGGAGACTCCATTAACTACGCATGGTGCACTAAGGAACGCCATTAACCACTGATAATGTTGTAGGAGACACTTTTAAGCACCCATATTGTTATAGGATATGTCATTAACTGCTCATTATGTTCTAGGAGATGCCATTAACCGCTCACAGTGTTCTGGGAGACCCCATTAACCGCTCATAATGTTCTGGGAGACGCCATTAACCACTCATGATATTCTAGGAGACGCGATTAACCCCTTATAATGATCTAGGAAATGCCATTAACTGCTCATAATGTTCTTGAATACGCCATTAACCGCTCATATTGTTCTAGGAGACGCCATTAACTGCCAGTAGTGCTTTGGGAGGTGCCATTAACCGCTCATAATGTAACAATGCTCTTAGTGTCTCGGTTATCATATGATATTCCTAGACTTGGACCCCCTGTAGCTTGGTAATACAGTTCTCAAACGCGAACAAAATGCGAAATTTATCGGAGTTATTGTTGATGATAAACTTAACTGGAGAAACCACATACAAGCCATTCACAGTACATAAGAACATAAGAACATAAGAAAGTGGGATACTGCAGGAGGCCGACTGGCCCATACAGGGCAGATCCCTTTCACACCCATCCCAGCACTTCCATGTGCCTATCCAACTTCGTCTTGAAGCTCCCTAGCCCCTGATCCTACTATAGCACTCGGTAGCCTATTCCACATATCCACAACTCTATTACCAAACCAGTGCTTGCCTATATCCTTTCTGAATCGGAATTTATCTAATTTAAAGCCATTTGTTCTAGTTATTTCGTTATTACTGAGCTTCAGAACATCTTCCATTTTACCCCTTGTTAATCCCACTTACCCACTTGCACACCTCTATCATATCTCCCCTAACTCTACGCCTCTAATGAATGTGCCTGCTTTTCAGTCTTTCTTCATATGGAAGGTTTCTAATATTATGGATCATTTTTGTCATTCTTCTTTGTACTCTCTCCAAAGAATCTATGTCCATTCTATAATAAGGACACCAGAACTGAACCGCATAATCCATGTGTGGCTCACTAATGCTAGGTAAAAGTTTCAAGATAACGTCAGCAGTTCTGTTACTCACACCCTAGATATGAACCCAAGAATCCTGTTTGCCTTGTTGCGAACGCTAATACATTGTTTTCTAGGTTTCAAGTCGTTGCTAACAAATACACCTAGATCTTTTTCACAAACTGAGTTTTCTATTTCCGTGTTACCTAGTTTATACTTAACGTTTGTATTCGTCTTCCCTATCTGTAGTACCTTGCATTTATCAGTATTAAAATTCATTTGCCAGTCTACTGACCACTCATGTAAGGTATCTAGATCTCTTTGAAGGTGTTCAAAGTCACTGTCTGAATTTATCACTCTCCCCATTTTGGTATCATCTGCAAATTTACTAATCCTACTAGTTATGCCTAAATCAAGATCATTAATGAATATAACAAACAGCAGAGGGCCTAATACAGATCCCTGGGGAACTCCGCTTTTGACCGCACCCCAGTCTGACTTTAATCCATTTATGCTGACTCTTTGTTTCCTACCAGTTAACCATGACCTAATCCATTTTAATACTGATCCACCTATTCCATGTGCTTCTACCTTCCTTATCAATCTCTCATGAGGGACTCTATCGAATGCTTTACTGAAATCTAGATAAATTATATCATATGACTTTTCATTATCTACCGCTTCAAATACTTCTGAGAAAAAGCAAAGCAAATTTGTGAGACAAGAACGTCCCTGGGTGAACCCGTGCTGAGAAGAATGAATTAAGTTGAATGTTTCAAGGTGGCTTCTGATTTTTGTAGCAATAATTGACTCTAGCAACTTGCCAATGATTGACGTGAGACTAATGGGACGGTAATTTGATGCTATTGATTTATCACCCTTTTTGATAATCGGAACTACATTTGCAAGTTTCCAAGCTTCTGGCACTAGGCCCGATTCTAATGACTTATTAAATAAAACTGCTAATGGATTACTCAACTCATCTCTACATTCTTTTAATATTCTAGCATATACCTCGTCTGGACCAGGCGATTTATGAGGCTTCAGTTTGTTAATTACTTTAAGCACATCGTTACTAGTAATATTGATATTCATCAACATATTTTCTATACTGTCGTTAATAAAAAAGGCTCCAAGTACCTTCCAGTGACTCATCCAGCAGGTTACATGTGGTCTAGACGGAGTGCAGTCTTACCTTGATGCCCCCATTATATACAACAGCACCTGGAGGAACATCTGTCACGACTACCGCCTTCTTTTCGTCAGTCTTGCGTCTTGCTGAAGCTTGTCTCACAATCAACTAACTCAAGAGTGAATTCGACCATGCTAAACTAGTCTACCTAGGGCACATCGTAGGGTTTGTTGAGGTCAGTCCAGTTGCAGCTAAGGTAGAAGCCATCAACAACCTACCTATTCCTGAGACCCGAAAGGAGGTTATGAGGTTTCTGGGTATGGCTGGATACTACAGACGGTTCTGCCCAAACTTCTCTCAAGTTACAACTCCACTAATTGACTTTGAGCCCAAAGAAAAAAATCAGTTGGACACCTGCTTGTCAAGAAGCCTTCAACAAGATACGCATTCTGCTCACCAATGCACCAGTTCTCCGAGCACCAGACTTCAGCCAACCATTCATCTTCAAGTAGATGCCAGTGATTTAGGGGCTGGAACTGTATTACTCCAAGAGGGACCGAACGAGATTCTACATCCGGTATGTTATGCTTCAACCAAGTTCAAGAAACATCAGAAGAACTATGGTACAATAGAAAAAGAATGTAGGGCTTGAGATGATCAGATGACAAATGTAATTTAATCTGCTTCATAGCTAGATGGCCAAGTTCTTGATAATACTCTACATCATAATGACATTTATTTTTGGTAAATTTCTTTCATCCGTCTTGATTAACCCTGGAAGTAGTTGTCCAACCTTCTCGGCTGATCGGCTCTGTAAATAAATATTATTAGATAATTAATTGTCCTTTACTGTGCAACACAGTAATGCTATAGTGAATATATAAAAATTACTAAGCACATTAACTAATTCAATGGATATTAGCTGCCCCTACTACAAATATTGAATATACATTCCAAACAATATTGGTATTATTTTGGTTTAGTCATCTGGGGAACCTTAAGATTCTATCTATAGGTTTAAGTGCTTTAAACAATAAGACAAATTATCTCTACGGGATTTCTGTCGCAAACCATTTTTCGATCGCATAAGAAAATATAGGTCATAGGTTATGTTAGGTTAGGGTATGATGAGTTATAAGGTTAGCTTAACATACACCGGTAAGGGAGGGGGGGGGTAGTAACTCAAAACAAGTGATTTCCGATAAAAATAAAGGTCTACATCGTTCATAACACATCGCAAACCATAAGAATAAAACAAACATAGTCTGCCTGTCTAAGTACAGGGATGACCAAAACTTAAAATTTACTCAATATTAGTACAGCGGCATAGCCAAACAATTGTGCATTTTATGATGAAAGCATTAACTTTGGCACAGATATAGAGTAATACATGGTGAATATTTTTAGATATGGAACCACTAGAAACTCAACCTCTGTGGGCGCCATATTGAATTTCATGATGGCCGCTGTTCAGGATACACTAAACTATGTATTTCTGTTTTTACTGTGGCATATTTCATTCCAATGCATCAATATACATAATCCTGGTTACGAAAATCATTTGTGATAGTTTTCGAAGTTTATTACAACAAAAAAGACACTGGAAAATTAACATACAAATTTTCCGAACTCCCATAACTTAACAAAAAAAAATCTGAACATTCGGCTATTGAGTACGAATCTCTGTAGATATTTGGCCTTAACAGCCACCTTCACATGCACAAAGTCCAGTGCATTTAAGTGCAGCTTTTTTGCACCTACACTTGCCATCGCAGTGTTTTCTGCAACCGCAAGAGATGAGCTCGTGGGATGACTTTGACGCTTCAGAGAGTGTGGTCCAGAGTGGTTCCAGCTCATCACCTGACTTCATCCAACCCCAGTCACATGGTGATGACAGAATGACAAACGCTATTGCAGCCTGTCCCCAGATATGTCCAGCCTGATAAGCAGCTCTCTTTATGTGCTGCTCCAGAGCTGCTCGTTTTGGTGGGAGATCCTCCAGTGATCTTGATTTTCTTGAAAACAGTTTCTTTCTCAGCACGTTCACGTCACAGCATGTGCTCGTACGGTCATAGAGCAGCAAGATGAATCTCTCCAGTGTCGACAGGACACCATCAGGCAGCTCACTTGGGGTGGAAGCCAGACTGAGGAAGGCGGTTGTCACTTCCGGAAATGCATTCCATATGGCCCAGGCTGCATTTTTGCTATGGCCTGCAAAGGCAGATACCGTGTCGCAGCCTGTTATTGCGTGAAACACTGGAAGAGCTCTCGACTTCTCAGGTCCCAGGGCCTTTGCAATTTGATGTGCTGCTATGTAACGTCGATTCTTTCCTGTGCCAAAAATAAGCCATAGGTCATCTAGTACCTCACTCCGTTCATTCGCTAGAGCAACTGCAAGGATGACAACATCTGTATCGACGGTACGAATGAGTATCCGCCGATGACCACATTCCAAGGCATCAGCTGCATGAACCATCATCCTAGTTTCGGCCTCTTCGTGGTTGCATGGTGCCAAGTTGGCAGTGTCGTTCCATGGTGGAACAGTGAGTACTTGTTTCTTGTCTGTGACAACCAGCTGTTTACTTTCTTTGACAACCAACTGCATAACCTGTTCTGACAGGAAACTGAAGAGTTCCTCTTTGTTGTCACTGTTGCGGAGAAAGTTTTGCCAGTTGCTAGGTAGAGGACCAGAGGCAGAGACGCATCTTCGAATGCCCTTGCCACGGTTACATCTTACTGTTGCTTTTAGGCTCCCAGATTTCAGGTAGCAATCCCATACCAGGTCAAGTCGAGATCGATGCTCGAGCTGTGATTCAATATAGGGAATGAATACAGCTGTGCTGTATTCTTGAAATGTCCTACTGCCTCCTGGCTTCAACATTTCCACAACGGCAGGTCAATCGAGTATAAATGAGGTGACATGTGGAGCGTCAGTGATCTTGTCAGCAAGCTGTTCAAGGGGTGTGAGTAAGTCGGCCTGCTTCCTGAAGCGGAGTTTCCCATTATTGGAGAGTGCTGGTGGATAGGCCCGGTTTTCATGCTTCAAGAATTCCTCCAAATCACCCTCTCTTGTTTGACAGGCTATGTAGAGCCTGGGGAAGAGTCCACAGTCGTCTTTTGCGAAGGCTAGTTGCTGCTTACTCCTAGTTGGAGACTTGGATTTCATAGAACTGAATAGTGTTAGCTTGTTGAGCTTAATAGTGTCACCAATAAGCTTAGACTTGTCTTCAAGGCGTTCTCTTACATATGAATGGAATTGTTCTCGTCCAAGCTTGACAACATTTTTCACACTCTTCACGGCTTCTGGACACAAGATTTCCTTTGTATGAAGAACCATTAGGTCAGTACTTTCTTCTTCAAATGGGTTTCCCATTTCTTCCATGACAAGTGTAAAGTGCATTCACATCCTGAAGAAACTTGCCCTGCGTCGTGTTGGTTTGCTCATGATGGTGGAAGTTAGCCTTGGTTTGCTCAGCTTTCTGCGATGATTCAAATTCACCAATGACCCGTGCTACTTCTGGACCTGCAATCATACACCGTCGAAGTGCACTAGGGTTTCCAGTCAAACCGACTGCACCACCATCACCTTTGATGCAGGCATTGATCTGCTCATGGGCCTGGTCTAGTGCCATTACAGAAAAACGGAGGGTTGTCTTTTTTGTAGTGAAATGTCAGGCTTGAAACTTTGCAGCCACATCAGGATGCTTGTCCGATAGCTCTGTCATGTCCTTCAGGTGGACTGGAACCCACCGAGAATAATGAGTATGATCCAAGGCGAAGAACCACTGACACAGTTCAGCCAGAGCATCCATGTATAGCGAGAAGTTTGATTCTCGGAGTGATCTAACAAACATAAAGATACTTAGCTCTAGGTTGAGGGTGGTTGCCCAGTACTGAAACTGGGGACAACATTCAGCCCTCTGCTGACACCAGACACCAAACTCTAGGGGCTCATGACCATCACTTTGGGCATCTTCAGTGCATTTGCCATAAGCCTTGTGCTGTAGGATGTTCAGGGTTGCTGCTGTTATCTGATGGCCTCGCCTGGTGCGTGTGACGTGAGCAGCCTTTAGGAAAGAGTTCGCAGTTCCTGGGCTGGCAACATCGGCTTGCATCAGGGTTTCTGCCCACCTGCTACCCTGCAACCAACTGCCTGCCATCCTCAGAGCCGCCATTTCAATGTGGAGACCGCCCAGAATCATAATAAATTTCTCTTCGCCGTAATTTTCGGGCCAATTCCACTGAATCTGTTTGGCTATTGCAAACAATGGTTGGTCCAAGGTGATTACTGTTGTTTGACCTTTTCTTTCTTCCTATAGCCTATTATTTCCCTATGCTTCGCAGTATTAGACGGTCTCGCAGGACTAAGACAGTAACTTGGCAAAACCTGAATTTTTTTCCTGGATCCGCCCCTGATTTATAGCGGCCACTCAAATCTAGTATCGAGTGGTTCCATATCTGAAAATGTTCATATACCATTACTCCATCGCTGTGCCAAATTTGGTGCTTTCATCATTAAATTCATTCAATGCACAATTGTTAAGAAAATTGTAGCTATGCCGCTCCACTATATAGCCTATCTCGAATCTAAGCATCCAAATACTTATGGTAGTTAAAGTAAAATTTAACCCATTAATGAATATAAATGATGATATATTCCAGTGGTTCATTAGTGAATCATCAAAACAATAGCAGCACTATGTTGTCATGTTTACCTAGCATCAAACATTCTCAAAACAAAGTCCAGACAATGTCATTACTTCTAAATTGACTCGTATCTCCGTCTAGTACTGATATACTCTGTAAATGCATTGAAAATAGGAGAGAAATTCTACCAAGTAAGAATACATGACAGCTGAGCTGGTGTGAACATGGGAGTTTTTTTATGTCCACAAGAACATAAGAATGGAGGAAACTGCAGTGGGCCTCTTGGCCCATACTAGGAAGTCCCATTTACACCCAACCCCTATCGCTCATATATCCATCCAACCTATGTTTGAGGTAGCTCCTCACGGCACATTTCTTCACTTACGAAATGCCCATGACTTAGACCATAAAAAAAAAACACCCTTAAAACTTACCTAAACGTGGCATTTGGGGTCTAAAGGGGCCACCTTTGTACTACCTCCGACTGCAACTGTGAGTTTGATAGAGAGCGTCGTCTGCTGGGAAACTGGTGACGGCATTACAAATGTCGGCCCTGTTTCTAGAAAAATAAATTTATTTCTACTTATTATTGCAGGACTATAAACTTTTATTATAAATTATATATACTGTATCACTCTACGAGCGTGGCAGAGTGTATTTCTTGTGTTTACTCAGAACCGACAACTCGTCCATTGTCCATGACGTGACCAAATTCACGTTAATGTTGAAAATTAAAATCCTTTTTTGTTTAATAATAATATAATTATTATTGAGACCACGCCTGACTCTACTTCCTCAGTCAATGATGATAGCAGTTGGGCCACGAACCCTTACTCCCCAGCCTCTTGAAAATTACTGTGGCTTTGTACAGTATTTTCCTTTGACATAAAATTAAATGGCTGATATGAGCGGTGTGGGTGTGTGAACGGTGTGGGTGTGTAAGCAGTGTGTTTGAGTGAGCGTGTGGGTATGTGAGCGGTGTGGGTGTGTGAGGAGTGTGGTTGAGTGAGCGGCATGGATGTGTGAGCGGTGTGGGTGTGTAAGCGGGAAGGAGGGGAGGGATGATTGTGTACCACTGGGGTAGTCGACGTTGGTCCTCGGTAACGTGTACATCTGTTCTCAGGTATCGTGGTGTTTTTGTAGTGTTGTGATATTGCTGTGGTTTTGTGGTGCTGTGGTGGTGCTGTGGTGGTGTTATGGTACTGCTGTGGTGTTATGATGTTATTGTGGCGTTGTGGAACTGCTGCGATGTTGTGGCGTTGCCGTAGTGTTGTGGCACTGCTGTAGTGTTGTGACGCTGGTGTACTGTTGTGGCGCTGTTGCAGTGTTGTGGAGCTTCTGTAGTGTTGTGCTGTTGTTGTTCTGCTGTGGTGTTGTGGTGCTGCTGTAATGTTGTGGTGCTGGTGTGGTGTTGTTGTGCTGCTGTGGTGTGTGGTGCTGCTGTGGTGTTGTGGTGCTGCTGTAGTGTTGTGGTGCTGCTGCAGTGTTGTGGTGTTGCTGTAGTATTGTTGTGCTACTGTGGCGTTGTGGTGCTGCAGCGGTGCTGTGGTGCTGTTGTAGTGTTGTTGTGCTGCTGTATTGTTGTGATGCTGCTGTGAGTTTGTTGTGATGCTCCTGTGGTGTTGTTGTGCTGCTGTGGTGTATTGATGCTGCAGTACTCTTGTGGTGGAGCATTGGTGTTATGGCGCAGCTGTAGTGTTGTGGTGCTGTTGTGATGTTGTGGTGCTGCTGTAGTGTTGCTATGCTGCTGTGGTATTGCTGTGGTGTTGTGTTGCTGCTATGGTGTTGTGGTGCTCCTGTAGTGTTGTGGTGCTGATGTAGTGTTGTGGCGCTGCTGTCGTGTTGTGGTTCTCCTGTGGTGGTGTGGTGCTGCTGTGGTGTTGTGCTGCTGCTTTGGGGTTGTGGTTCTCCTGTGGTGGTGTGGTGCTGCTGTGGTGTTGTGGCGCTGCTGTGGTGTTGTGGTGATGCTGTATTGTTGTGGCGCTGCTGTGGTGTTGTGGGGCTGTGTGGCGTTGTGGCGTTGTGGCGCCCGATGTAGTGTTATGGTGTTGTTGTGATGTATTGATGCTGCTGTGGTGTTGTGGCGCTGCTGTGGTGTTGTGGTGTTGTTGTAGTGGTGTTGTGGCTCTACTGTGGTGTTGTGGTGCTGTGTGGTGTCGTAGCGCTGCTGTAGTGTTAAGGTGCTGTTGTGGTGTTGTGGTGCTGCTGTAGTGTTGTTGTGCTGTTGTGATGTTATGCTGCAGTGGTGCTGCTGTGGTGTTGTGGCGCTACTGTGGTGTTGTGATACTACTCTCGTGTTGTGGTGCTGCTGTGGTGTTGTGGCGCAGCTGTAGTGTTGTAGTGCTGCTGTGGTGTTTTGGAGCTGCTGTGGTCTTGTGGTACTGCTGGGGTATTGTAACACTGCCGTAGTGCCGTAGTATAATGGTGCTGGTTTGGTTGTTATGGTGATGCTGTGGTATTGAGCCGGTGCTGTGGTGCTGTGGGGCTGTGTAGTTTTGTGGCGCTGGATGTAGTGTTGTGGTGTTGTTGTTGTGTTGTGGCGCTCATGTGGGGTTGTGGGGCTGCGTGGTGTTGTGACGCTGGATATAGTGTATGGTTTGTTGTGCTTTATTGGTGATGCTGTTGTGTTGTGGCGCTGATGTGGTGTTTTGGTGTTGTTGGACTGGTGTTGTGGCGCTGCTGTGGTGCTGTGGTGCTGTGTGGCGTCGTGGCGCTGCTGTAGTGTTGTGGTGCTGCTGTGGTGTTGTTGCATAGTTGTAGTTTTGTGGTGCTGCTATAGTGTTGTGGCGCTGTTGTAGTGTTGCGGCGCTGCTGTGGTGTTGTGGTGCTGCTGTGGTGTTGTGGTGCTGCTGTGGTGTTGTGGCGCTGCTGTGGTGTTGTGACGCTGCTATTGTGTTGTGGGCGCTGTTGTGGTGTTGTGGCACTGCTGTAGTGGTGCTGCTGCTGTGGTTCTTGTGATGCTGCTGTGGTGTTGCGACGCTGCTGTGGTGTTATGACGCTGCTGTTGTGTTGTGGTGTTGTGGCACTGCTGTAGTGTTGTGCTGCTGCTGTGGTATTGTGGCGCTGCTGTGATTTTGTAGCGATACTGTGGTGTTGTGGCGATGCTGTGGTGTTGTGACGCTGCTGTGGTGTTGTGACGCTGCTGACGTGTTGTGGTGCTGATGTAGTGTTATGTTGCTGCTGTGGTGTTGTGGTGCTACTGTGATGTTGTAGCGATACTGTGGTGTTGTGGTGATGCTATGGTTCTGTGGAGATGCTTTGGTGTTGTGGTGCTGCTGTGGTGTTGTGGTGCTGCTGTAGTGTTGTGGTGCTGCTGTAGTGTTGTGGTGCTGCTGTAGTGTTGTGGTGCTGCTGTAGTGTTGTGGTGCTGCTGTAGTGTTGTGGTGCTGCTGTAGTGTTGCGGCGCTGCTATAGTGTTTGTGGTGCTGCTTGCTATGGTGTTGTGGCGTTGCTTTCAGCAAAGTGTTGTGGTGCTGCTGTAGTGTTGTTGTAGCTTGCTGTGGTGATGGCGCTGCTGTGATTTTGTAGCGATGCATGGTGTTGTGGCGATGCTGTGGTGTTGTGAGCGCTGCTGTGATGTGTGACGCTGCTGACGTGTTGTGGTGCTGATGCCAGTGTTATGTTGCTGCTGTGGTGTTTGTGGTGCTACTGTGATGTTGGCACTTGATACTGTGGTGTTGTGGTGCTGCTGTAGTGTTGTGGTGCCGCTAGTGTTGTGGTGCTGATGTAGTGTTGTGTGCTGCTATAGTGTTGTGGTGCTGCTGTAGTGTTGTGGTGCTGCTGTAGTGTTGTGGCGCTGCTATAGTGTTGTGGTGCTGCTATAGTGTTATTGGTGCTGCTGTAGTGTTGTGGTGCTGCTGTATTGTTGTGGCGCTGCTGTAGTGTTTAGCCCCAAGCGTTGCTGTGGTGTTGTGGGGCTGCTGTAGTGTTGTGGCGATGCTGTTTTGTTGTGGTGCTGCTGTTTTGCTGTGGTGCTGCTGTGGTATTTGTGAACTGCTGTAGTGTTGTGGTGCTGATGTACTGTTGTGGTTTCTGCTGTGTAGTATTGTGGTGCTGTTGAGTGTTGTGGCACGCTGCTATAGTGTTGTAGTGCTGCTGTAGTGTTATAGCGCTGCTATAGTGTTGTGGTGCTGCTATGGTGTTGTGGTGCTGCTATAGTGTTGTGGTGCTACTTTCCTTAGTGTTGTGGTGCTGATGTACTGTTGTAGTTCTCTTTCCTTAGTATTGTGGTGCTATGCAGTGTTGTGTACTGCTGTATTGTTGTGGCGCTGCTGTTTTGTTGTAACTGCTGTATTGTTGTGGCGCTGCTGTTTTTATTAGTGCTGCTGTTTTTGTTGTGGCGCTGCTGTATGGTGTTGTGGCGCTGCTGTTTTTGTAAGTGCTGCTGTTTTGTTTGTGGCGCTGCTGTAGTGTTGTGGCGCTGCTGTTTTGTTGTGGCGCTGCTGTAGTGTTGTGGCTCTGCTATAGTGTTGTGGTGCTGCTGTATTGTTGTAGCGCTGCTATAGTGTTATGGGTGCTGCTGTGTACTGTTGTGGCGCTGCTGTAGTGTTGTGACGTTGCTGTGGTATTTGTGGCGCTGCTGTAGTGTTGTGGCGATGCTGTTTTTTGTGGTGCTGCTGTAGTATTTGTGGTGCTGCTGTTTTGTTGTAGCGCTGCTGTAGTGTTGTGCTTGATGCTGTTTTTGTGGTGCTGCTGTTTTGTTGTGGAGTGCTGCTGTAGTTGTGTGGTGCTGCTGTAGTGTTGTGGTGCTGCTGTTTTTGTTGTGGCGCTGCTGTAGTGTTGTGGCGCTGCTGTAGTGTTGTGGCGATGCTGTTTTTTGTGGTGCTGCTGTGTATTGTTGTGGCGCTGCTGTAGTGTTGTGACGTTACGTTGCTGTGGTGTTGTGGCGCTGCTGTAGTGTTGTGGCGATGCTGTTTTGCTGTGGTGCTGCTGTTTTGTTGTGGCGCTGCTGTAGTGTTGTGCTGCTATGGTGTTGTGGCGCTGCTGTAGTGTTAATGGTGCTGCTGTATTGTTGTGGCGCTGCTATAGTGTTGTGGTGCTGCTGTAGTGTTGTGACGTTGCTGTGGTGTTGTGGGGCTGCTGTAAAGTGTTGTGGTGCTGATGTAGTGTTGTGGTTCTGCTGTAGTGTGGTGCTGCTGTGAGTGTTGTGGTGCCTGCTGTAGTGTTGTGGAGTGCTGCTGTAGTGTTGTAGTGCTGATGTAGTGTTGTGGTTACCTGCTGTAGTATTGTGAATTACTGCTGTGATGTTGTGGTCTGCTGCGTATTTGTGGTGCTGGTGTAGTGTTGTGGTTCTGCTGTATGTGTGTGGTGCTGCTGTAGTGTTGTGAAGTGCTGCTGTAGTGTTGTGGTGCTGATGTATTGTGGTTACCTGCTGTAGTATTGTGGTGCTGCTGTAGTGTTGTGGGCGCTGCTATAGTGTTGTGGCGCTGCTATAGTGTTGTGGTGCTGCTGTAGTGTTTGTGGTGCTGCTGCAGGTGTTTACGTGGCGATGCTGTGGTGTTGTGGGGCTGCTGTAGTGTTGTGGCGATGCTGCTGTTTGCTGTGGGTGCTGCTGTTTTGTTGTAGTGCTGCTGTAGTGTTGTGGTGCTGATGTGGTGTTGTGTGGTTCTGCTGTAGTATTGTGGGTGCTGCTGTAGTGTTGTGGTGCTGCTGTAGTGTTGTGGTGCTGATGTAGTGTTGTGGTTTCTGCTGTAGTATTGTGGTGCTGCTGTAGTGTTGTGGTGCTGCTGTAGTGTTGTGGTGCTGATGTAGTGTTGTGGTTCTGCTGTAGTATTGTGGTGCTGCTGTAGTGTTGTGGCGCTGCTATAGGTGTTGTGCTGCTGCAGTGTTGTAGCGTGCTGTGGTGTTGATAGGGCTGCTGTAGTGTTGTGGCGATGCTGTTTTGCTGTGGTGCTGCTGTTTTGTTGTGGTGCTGCTGTAGTGTTATGTGGTGCTGATGTAGTGTTGGTTTCTGCTGTAGTATTGTGAAATTGCTGCTGTAGTGTTGTGGTGCTGCTGTAGTGTTGTGGTGCTGATGTAGTGTTGTGGTTCTGCTGTGAAATGTGTGGTGCTGCTGTAGTGTTGTGGTGCTGCTGTAGTGTTGTGGTGCTGATGTAGTGTTGTGGTTCTGCTGTAAGTATTGTGGTGCTGCTGTAGTGTTGTGCTTCTTTCTTATAGTGTTCGTAGTGCTGCTGTAGTGTTGTGGTGCTGCTGTAGTGTTGTGGTGCTGATGTAGTGTTGTGGATTTCTGCTGTATTATTGTGAATTACTGCTGTAGTGTTTGTGTTACCTTGTGTTGTGGTGCTGATGTAGTGTTGTGGTTCTGCTGTGGTATTGTGGTGCTGCTGTAGTGTTGTGGTACTGCTGTAGTGTTGTGGTGCTGATGTAGTGTTGTGGTTCTGCTGTAGTATTGTGGTGCTGCTGTAGTGTTGTGGCGCTGCTATAGTGTTTGTGGCGCTGCTATGTAGTGTTGTGGTGCTGTTGTAGTGTGGTGCTGCTGTAGTGTTGTGGCGATGCTGTGGTGTTGTGGGGCTGTAGTGTTGTGGCGATGCTGTTTTTGCTGTGGTGCTGCTGTTTTGTTGTGGTGCTGCTGTGTGTTGTGGTGCTGATGTAGTGTTGTGGTTCTGCTGTAGTATTGTGGTGCTGCTGTAGTGTTGTGGTGCTGCTGTAGTGTTGTGGTGCTGATGTAGTGTTGTGGTTCTGCTGTAGTATTGTGGTGCTGCTGTAGTGTTGTGTTACTGCTGTAGTGTTGTGGTGCTGATGTAGTGTTGTGGGGTTCTGCTTTGTAGTATTGTGGTGCTGCTGTAGTGTTGTGCTTTCTTTATAGTGTTGTGGTACTGCTGTAGTGTTGTGGTGCTGCTTTAGTGTTTGTGGTGCTGCTGTAGTGTTGTGGCGCTGCTAAAGTGTTGTGGTGCTGCTGTAGTGTTGTGAGGTACTGCGGGTGTATTGTTGTGGCGCTGCTGTAGTGTTGTGGCACTGCTGCAGGTATGGCACTGCTATAGAGTGTTTGTGGCTGCAGCATAGTGTTTGTGGCGCTGCTATAGTGTTGTGGTGCTGCTGTAGTGTTGTGGCGCGCTGCTATAGTGTTGTGGTGCTGCTGTAGTGTTGTGGTGCTGCTGCAGGTATTTGTGGTGCTGCTATAGTGTTGTGGTGCTGCTATAGTGTTGTGGCACTGCCTGTGGAGTCGTGGCACGCTGCTGCTGTGAAGGTGGTTATGGCTCTGCTATAGTGTTGTGTGGTGCTGCTGTAGTGTTGTGGCTGCTGTAGTGTTGTGGCTCTGCTATAGTGTTGTTTTCGCTGTAACCAGCTTTGTGTAGTGCTGCTGTAGTGTTGTATAGTGCTGCTGTAGTGTTGTGGTGCTGCTGTAGTGTTGTTGTGGTGCTGCTGTAGCGTTGTGGTGCTGCTGTAGTGTTGTGGTGCTGCTGTAGTGTTGTGGTGCTGCTGTAGTGTTGTGGCCTTTCTTAGTGTTGTGGTGCTGCTGTAGTGTTGTGGGGTGCTGCTGTAGCGTTGTGGGTACTATGGTGTGTGGTGCTGCTGTAGTGTTGTGGTGCTGCTGCTGTTAGTGTTGTGGCTCTGCTATAGTGTTGTGGTGCTGCTGTAGTGTTGTGGCGCTGCTATAGTGTTGTGGCACTGCTATAGAGTCGTGGCGCTGCTGTAGTGTTGTGGTGCTGCTGTAGTGTTGTGGTGCTGCTGTAGTGTTGTGGTGCTGCTGTAGTGTTGTGGGGCTGCTTAAGTGTTGTGGTGCTGCTGTAGTGTTGTGGTGATGCTGTAGTGTTGTGGCGTATATATCGTATATTCACAACGGTTCGTACGATGAGTATTCATCGTAATAGAAGTGGATTTCTTAGACTAAAGAATAAAATTAATTTTACCAATTCCCTGGAAAGATTCTGTACATTTGATTTGCTTCCTAACATTTTCTGCGCCAACGTATTTCATTGAGGCAGTCTGATGGTGTTGTTTTATGGAGTATACTATTAAATTTTATCTCAATCACTCAGGTGTATTCTTACGTAGTCTTTACGATGTCAGGAGCTTGTGTGATTTTGTCCTCGCACACAGGTGGTAGTTTTTGTGGTAATGCAAAGAGAACCAGAGAAAGAGAGCGCTGCTACCTGCCTCGCCCCGTTACCATGACAACGGCTTTCCACGAGGGGAGAGGAGAGAGGGAGGTGGTGGGGGCAGATTGTGATAAAATCCCATCTCTGGGTAATACCTGAGTATGTCTCGGCAAGGAGGGAGGATACTCGTGTCTTCCTCTGTTACATCTTAATTTACTTGGTATTACTATAGAGGAACTTGTGTAGTGGGAAGGCTTGTGGCTTTACAACCTGTACTGAAGGCTCTGTAGTCAAAGACATCATCTAGAGTTATCCACTGCTCGTCTAGTCTTTTCTAGAAACTCAAAACGTAAGGAGACTTGAACAACTGATCAGGTAAGTTACTGCACAGTTTCACCATTTGTGTGAACGTGTCTCAAATACCTTAAGGCTTTGACCTCTGTTACAAGTTATTACCCATGTACAGTCACCCAAAAAAGTCCTGTCGCGAACCACGAACCCCGAGATTCAGACTCGTGAACCCGAAGCAGTAGACACTGATACATTATTCTGTCCATAAATGCTTCGGATTCAAGAGTCTGAATCTCGGGGTTCATGGTTCGCGACAGGACGTTTTTGGGTGACTGTACAAGCTGTATTATTAACACACTGAACTGTTCAAGAGAGAGTTGCCAACTTGCACTTGCTGGTATATTTTTAGTACTGGGTCCGTCAAATAATTATGCCATTTTGACCTGCAGTTGAAGTTGTCTTACAGAATATATGTATTTATAGTTATTTAATTTATGTACAGTGATGTGTGTGTGTGTGTGTGTGTGTGTGTTACCAGGTCAGCAGTGGTAAGGAAGGTCTCCATTGTTGTGTCCGTAAGGGGGTCGCCCACACGGAGCAGACTACTGCCTTTATAAGTGTGATGACGTGGGTTTGTGTGTCTTTCTTTGGGTGTGTTTATGTTATGTTGTTGTGGTATACACAATGACTGTTTAGTTTCATGTGTGTACGTATATGTGTACGGTAATGTTATGGAATTAAAAATAGAAGAATTATCTGTCTGTGTGTAACATGATGGTGGTGGTGGTTGTAACACTGTCTGCGTGTAACATGATGGTGGTGATGGTAACACTATGTGCAACATAATGGTGGTGATGGTGGTAACACTGCCTGTGTTTACCATGAGGGTGGTGGTAACACTGGAGGGGTATACCATGATGTCGGTCATTCAGACACTACCTGTGTGTATCATAATGGTGATGGTGGTAACACTGACTATGTGTACATTGATGGTGGTGACGGTAAAACTGCCTGTGTGTACCATGACTGTGGTGATGGTAACACTGCCTGTGTGTGCCATGATGGTGGTGGTGCTAACAATGCCTGTGTGTACCATGACTGTGGTGGTGGTAACACTGCCTGTGTGCACCATGATGATGGTGGTGATAACACAGTATGTGTGTACAATGATACTGGTGACACTGCTAGTGTGTAGCATGATAGTGGTAATGGTAACACAGCCTGTGTGTACAACGATGGTAGTGATGGTGACACAATATTTGTGTACAATGATGTTGGTGATGGTATTAATGCCTGTGTCTACCATGATCTTGATGATGGTAACACTGCCTGTGTGTACTATGATTGTGGTGTTGATAACACTGTCTGTGTGTAACATAATGGTAGTGATGGTAACACTGCCTGTGTGTACTATGATTTTCCTGATGGCACCACAGCTTGTGTACAATAATGGTAACTCGATGTACCATGATGGTTGTGATGGTAACACTGCTTTATATGATGGTAACACTGTTTATAGATAAGGGTAACATTGTGTGAACCGTGATATTGGTCATGGAAACACTGCTTGTGTGTACCATGATGGTAACAGTGCCTGTGTGTATCATGATGATGGTGAAGGTAACACTGTAAGTGTGTACCATGATGGTAACACTGTCTGTGTGTACCATGATGGTAACACTGTCTGTGTGTACCATGATGGTAACACTGTCTGTGTATATCATGATGACGGTGATGGTAACCCTGCATGTGTGTACCAAAATGACAACACTGCCTGTGTGTATCATGAGGGTGGTGATGGTACCACTGTCTATGTGCATCATGATGATGTTGATGGTAACCGCGCATGTGTGTACCTTGATGGTATTGAAGGTAACACTGCATGGTAACACTGTCTGTGTGTATCATGATGATGGTGATAGCAACACTGCAAGAGTGTACCATGATGTTAACAATGCCTGTGTGTACCATGATGGTGGTGATAGTAACACTGCATGGTAACACTGTCTCTGTGTATCATGATGATGGTGATGGTAACACTACATGTGTGTACCATGATGGTAACACTACTTGTGTGTACGATGATGGTGGCGATGCTAACACCGCCTGTCTGTGCTATGATGTTAGTGATGGTAACATGCCTGTAAGAAACATGATGGTGATGACGGTTAAAAATGACTTTGTTTACCATGATGGTAACACTGTCCGTGCGTATCGTGATGGTGATGATGTTAACACTACCTGTGTGTGCCATGATGGTGGTAATGGTAATACTATGTGTGTCATGATGGTAACAGTCTGCACCATGATGGTAACGCTGTGTGAGCCATGATGGTAACACTGTCCGTGCGTATCGTGATGGTGATGATGTTAACACTACCTGTGTGTGCCATGATGGTGGTAATGGTAATACTATGTGTACCATGATGGTAACAGTCTGCACCATGATGATAACACTGTGTGATACATGATGGTAACACTCTCCGTGTTTGCACTGGTTGTGGTGAAGGTAACACTGCATGTGTGTATCATGATGGTGGCGATTGTAACACTGCACGTGTGTACCATGATGTTGGAGTTGGCAACATACCAGTATGAGCCATGATGGTGAGGATGGTAACACTTCCTGTATGTACCATGATAGTGGCGATAGTAACAATTTGTGTGTGTACCATGATGATAACAGTCTGCACCATGATAGATACACTCTATGTGCCGTAGAGGTAACACTGTGTGGACCATAATGGGTACACTGCCTTTGCTTAGCATGTTGGTGGCGGTGGTAACACTGCCTGTGTTTAAAACTTTTTGCTAATTGTAGCACTGCCTGGGTGTAACATCATGGTGGTGGTGGTAACACTGTCTCTGTGTACCATGATGATTTGGATGGTAACACTGCCTTTGTGTACCATTATGGTGGTGATGGTAACACTTCCTGTGTGCACCATGATGGTGGTGATGGTACAACTGTCTGTGTGTACTATGATGATGGGAATGGTAACACTGTCTGTGTGTACTATGATGGTGGTGATGGTAACACTGTCTGTGTGTACTATGATGGTGGTGATGGTAACACTGTGTGTACTATGATGGTGGTGATGGTAACACTGCCTTTGTGTACCATTATGGTGGTGATGGTAACACTTCCTGTGTGTACCATGATGGTGGTGATGGTAACACTGCCTGTGCATGCTATAAGAGTGGTGATCGTAATACTGCCTTTGTGTACCATGATGTTGGTAATGGTAACACTGCCTGTCTGTACCATGATGGTGGTGATGGTAACACTGTCTGTGTGTACTATGATGGTGGTGATGGTGGTGATGGTAACAATGCTTGAGTGTACCATGAGGGTGGTGAAGGTAACACTGCTTGTGTGTACCATGATGGTGGTGATGGTAACACTGCCTGTTTCTACCATGATTGTAGTGATGGTAATACTGCCAGTGTGTACCATGATGGTGGTGAAGGTAATTCTCCCTGTGTGAAACCATGATGGTGGTGAAAGTAACACTTCCTGTGTCTACCATGATTGTAGTAATGGTAACACTGCCTGTATACACCATGATGGTGGTGATGGTACAACAGTCTATGTGTACTATGATGATGGGGATGGTAACACTGTCTGTGTGTACTATGATGGTGGTGATGGTAACACTGTTTGTGTGTACTATGATGGTGGTGATGGTAACAATGCTTTTATGTACCATGATGGTGGTGATGGTAACACGTTCTGTGTATACCATGATGGTGGTGAAGGTAACAATGCTTGTGTGTACCATGATGGTGGTGATGGTAACAATGCTTGTGTGCACCATGATGGTGGTGATAGTAACACTGTCTGTGTGTACTATGATGGTGGTGATGGTGGTGATGGTAACAATGCTTGAGTGTACCATGAGGGTGGTAATGGTAACAATGCTTGTGTGTACCATGAGGGTGGTAATGGTAACAATGCTTGTGTGTACCATGATGGTGGTGATGGTAGCACTTCCAGTGTGTACCATGATGGTGGTGATGGTAACACTGTTTGTGTGTACCATGATGGTAGTGATGGTAACACTGCTTGTGTATATCCCGATGGTGGTGGTGGTGGTGGTAGTGGTGGTATCACTGCCTGTGTGTACCGTGATGGTGATGGTAACCGTGTGTGTGTGTACGATGATGGCGGTCATGGGAGCACTGCCTGTATATAATGTTGGTAGGGATAGCAACACTACGTATGTGTACCATAATGGTGGTGCTGGCAACACTGCATGTGTAAATTGATGATAATACTATATGTACCATGATGGTGGTGATGGTAGCACTACCTGTGTGGACTAAAAGGGCAGTGATGGTAACACTTCCTGTGTGTACCATGATGATGGTGATGGTAGCACTACCTGTGTGTACTATAAGGGCAGTGATGGTAATACTGCCTGTGTGTACCATGATGGTGGTGATGGTAGCACTGTCTGTGTGTACTATGATGGTGGTGATGGTGGTGATGGTAACAATGCTTGAGTGTACCATGAAGGTGGTAATGGTAACAATGCTTGTGTGTACCATGATGGTGGTGATGGTAGCACTGCCTGTTTCTACCATGATTATAGTGATGGTAATACTGCCAGTTTGTACCATGATTGTGGTGATGGTAACACTGCCTTTGTGTACCATGATGGTGGTGAAGGTAATTTTACGTGTGTGAAACCATGATGGTGGTGAAGGTACCACTTCCTGTGTCTACCATGATTGTAGTAATGGTAACACTGCCTGTATGTAACATGATGGTGATGATGGTAAAACTGTCTATGTGTACTATGATGGTGGTGATGGTAACACTGTTTGTGTGTACTATGATGGTGGTGATGGTAACAATGCTTTTATGTACCATGATGGTGGTGATGGTAACACGGTCTGTGTATACCATGATGGTGGTGAAGGTAATACTACCAGTGTGAAACCATGATGGTGGTGATGTTATAACTGCCTGTGTCTACCATGATTGTAGTGATGGTAAAACTGCCTGTGTGTACCATGATTGTGCTGTGGTGTGAAACCATGATGTTGGTGATGGTAACAATGCTTGTGTATACGAGGATGGTGGTGATAGTAACACTGCCTGTGTGTACTATGATGGTGGTGATGGTAAAATTACCTGTGAGTACCATGATGGTGTTGATGGTAAAACTGCCTGTGTGTACCATGATTGTAGTGATGGTAACACTGCCTGTGTGTACCATGATGGTGTTGATGGTAAAACTGCCTGTGTGCATTATGATGGTGTTGATGGTAACACTGCCTGTGTGTACCATGATTGTAGTGATGGCAACACTGCCTGTGTGTACCATGATGGTGTTGATGGTAAAACTGCCTATGTGTACCATGATGGTGTTGATGGTAACACTGCCTGTGTGTACCATGATTGTAGTGAAGGCAACACTGCCTGTGTGTACCATGATGGTGGTGAGGGTAACATTGCCTGTGTGTACCATGATGGTGGTGATGGTAACACTGAATGTGTGTACCATGTTGGTGGTGATGGTAACACTGAATGTGTGTACGATGATGGTGGTGATAGTAACACTGCCTCTCTGTACCATGATGGTGGTGATGGTAACACTGCCTGTGTGTACCATAATGGTTTTGATGGCAACACTGCCTGTGTGTACCATGTTGGTGGTGATGGTAACACTGAATGTGTGTACGATGATGGTGGTGATAGTAACACTGCCTGTGTGTACCATGATGGTGGTGATAGTAACACTGCCTGTGTGTACCATGATGGTGGTGATGGTAATATTGCCTGTGTCTATTCTTGATTGTAGTGATGGTATCACTGTCTGGAACCAGAGTGATACTGCGATTTAATTCCTTTAATGCATCAAATTTTTCTTTATAATTCCGATCTCAGGTATAACCTTTGTTCCCCAGAGTAGTGTTTAAGTTAGGTTAGGAATTGTGCATCTGTTGGGGTGATATAATTTTGTTGAAAGCCCTTAAGGCCTGTTTCATGTGTGCAGGCAACATTTCTTAATACTTTAAATTTATTGTTGCCTGAGTTTCTAATAATTTCAATATCATGTATAACTTTTATTCCCCAGAGTAGTGTTTTAAGTTCAAGTTAAGAGGTGGGCATATTGGTGTACCATTATTTGATTGTGTTTGTAGTGTTGGAGGGAATATAAGTGTCTAAATTTTACAGTGTGTCTCATTCATCCCAGTCACAGACGCTATCCTTCCGCGGGTCACGGACAAGTCATTTTGTTTAGTAGATTTAAGTGTTCTTGTGCTGGTTCGGGATCTTTCTCAAAGGGGCGCTTCCACTGCAATTACCATCTAACAATCTTTAATAAACCCCAAGTCAAGTGAGAAATTAAAGTCCAGTAAATTCCGACAGGTTACATATATATATATATATATATATATATATATATATATATATATATATATATATATATATATATATATATATATATATATATATATATATATATATATATATATATATATATTTACAGTATATAAAATATGGACACATTACCATGGGTGAAGCCAATTATGTTAGGAGACATGTGTTCTCTGATTCTATAAAAGAGTCTGCCAAGAACTATACTGTCAAAGGTCTTATACACAGGCAGCTGGTTAGTGATAAGGGACGAAAAGCTTTAATAGGCTGTCCTCGTTTCGGTATTGGCACAACAATACTGTTGGTCCAAGATGTGGGTACTTGACCCTCGGCATGACTCATATCGTACAATGCCAATAATGGATTGCCCGGCACACGCCTTAGTAGTCTAACGATATTATAGGTGACTCCGTCCTCTCCAGGGGCAGCAGACCTACCCCTGGCGAGGGCGACTGCAAGCTCTCACTCCGTATATGAAACATTACACTCATCGTGCTGTTTGCCCAGCATAAATTTAATGTGATTACTTCTCTCTACAGACTTCGCACCAAGGAGTTCTCGATTCCTAGTTGGTAACATATTATAACGAGAGACATGAGCTCACTTTGTAATTAATTCATTAGATTTTTGCAGCGGGTTTGGATGGGAGACGTGTCTAATGTTTTTACCTCTGATTGTGTTTATATCCTTCCAGGGTTTGCTGAGGGATGTTTGTTGATTCAGGCTGTTGACATATGTCTCCCATGCATTTTGTCTGACTTCGTTTACACGTTCCCTGGCAGCAGCAAGAGAGACTTGATACAATTGTAACATTTGCGATGTTCTAATTTGTCTGTAACCCTAGCCCACCCTCCTGACTCTAGCCCTGAGGTTTTTTTTTTAAGTTTAGGGTCATCATAGCACTGCTGTGGCCTCTTCCCATGTTGCTGACCACGATTTCTCCTTCTTTTTTTTTTGGTGGAGACATTGTTGGTGAAGTATGTATAAGCCTTATCTATCAGATCATCATGGAGACTTTGGTAGTTGTCAGCCTTGTAATTCTTGTACCAGTCTTGGATGAAGTTATGAAGTGGCTTTCATGTTCTTGATTGACTGTAAGTCTACGTCTGTTGAGTTTACCGCCAGTGGGCTTGTCATTAGCTACAAGTATACTAGCTTGGATTGGGTTGTGGTCAGACATAAGATCAGTCAGCATCAGAGTTATGAGTTGTGGATGATAAATTAAAGCCAATACACTTGTCTAGAGCCCCACCATAGAAGTGTGTTGGTTCATTATTACCTTTAATTTGAGCATCTTCATATGCGCTGAGAAGTGAGACAAGTCTCCTACCATTGGTGTTAGTGGTGGAGTCACCTAATTTCTTGTTGCTAGTATTCAGGTCACCAAGTAGGACAGTGGGTTCAGTGTGAACAAAGTCTGGGAGATCTGTGTATTGAAGCTGATCTGAGGGAGCATAGGCATTTAGCACGTTGAGTGTGGAGTTGCCCAGGTGGATAGTGATTCCATGGTACTGATTTTTTTTTTTTTAAGAGATACATGCGGTAGTGACTTCTTAACATACATCAAACATTTGTGAGTTGAACTAGGAACATAATACACATAATTGGGCAGACTGGGTGGGGGCTTATCATTAGGTGTGAGAGACTCCTGCAGACACACACTATCGATGTCCTCAGTCACATCTTTGTGGCGTAGGTCTGCGCAGAAGGAAGGGGTGGCTGGGGGCGGCCCACCGCCCTTGGCATTGGATAACCACAACAGCCAATGTTTTCCATAGCAACATTACTGTTACTGTTACAATCACTGAGGTCTAAATCTTAGAGGGTATGGGGTGCAGTGTGACCTGACGAAAAGGCAATAGTATCAGTATCAGGGATGTGTGTATACATGAGATAGGAGGCGCCTCTTCTGCGTTTATGCCGCTGGCGACCCCCTATGCTGGCAACAGGCGCCGACTGAGGGGAGTCAGGACTGAGGGGTCATTTGAGGGAGATCGGACCAACAAGAGCACCCTATGGGCACTTCTGTCCCCATATGTGGTTAGACCACAACTGACCAGTGGGATTTTTTTTTTTTTTATTTATTTATTGGGCACTCCCCTACATCCTTGTGTAAGGTGAAGCGCAGAAGCGTTTACAGCGCTCAACAGGGAAGCATGCTAAGTTCATGCTTGCCTTTATGTCTCATGAGTTAAGGGCGTAGAAGCCTGAAGAGTCAGGGGCATAAAAGCCTGAAGAGTCAGTGGTTTATGTCATCAAGTTATTGGAAGCTCCAACAACTTTCCTTGAATACGAATTCGCAACTTTCGACTTACAACAGGCACCTACTTTACTGCTAGGTGAACAGGGACTAATGGGGGCGAGGAAGTAAGTCCAAACAACTTCCACCGGCCCGGGAATCGAACCCGTGACCTCTCGCTTGCGAGGCAAGAACGGTACCGCTTCGACCACCGATCCCCCAAGTGAGATAAGTTGTGGGATCTCACTTGTAGGTGTATAGGTCGCGACCCTCGGCTGTACCAAATGCGCACTTAACTTCTCACCTGTCACTTGGTGGTTGTGGTCTCAGTCTTATATGGTGTCGGTAACCTGCGTTGCTTGATAGTCAGGACTCGAACCCAGGACTCAATTGAGACATTCATGCATTACTGTTGTATCACCAACTTCCTAGATTAGATTAGGTTATGTTCAGTTAGGATACTTTTGATTAGGTTAGGTTAGGTTAGACTAGATTAGGTTAGATTAGATTAAGTTAGATTAGGTTAAGTTAAATTTGGTTAGGTTAGGCTAGGTTAGGTTAGGTTAGATTAGATTAGGTTAGCTTGAATTTAATCGCCAGGTGAAAATATGTTGGGGTGCTTAATCCTTAGAGGATTCATAAGTTGCCCTTTCTTCTTCAGGGTCATGGATCCTCACCGAGAGCCACACCACTCACCGCAGAGTGAACCAACAGGAGACCCAGAAGAACTTACAGGTCAGCCAGAAGAACTTAAATGGGAGCCAAAGTTAGAGGAAGAACTTAAATGGGAGCCAAAGTTAGAGGGACGTAAGGAGGAAGCAGTCGTGTTGGGGATGAGTGACCAGACACATCAGAGCCACTGCGACCAGGTGAGAGAGAGAGAGAGTAGTTTATATAAAACATCAGTTTCAGAAATATTGGAATGCACCAAGAATAAACTCTCCCCGAGTCAAATTCTGCCTGTCTCATTTTTCCTTGATAGTACAGTTCCGATGTTCAGAGCTTGGTTGTCGTTATTTTGTTTTTCCTTTGGACGGAAATTTTACATTTTGGGAAACTAAAGAGTATAATTAATTAAAAACCAATGTTTCTGTTTTCCTGAAAGTATGTACGGCGGCCATCTTGGATTTAAAAAAATGACCACCCACGAAGCATTTTTCTCAATATTTCTGGTTCTATGCCACTTCGGGTCTTGATTATAATGGATAAACTTACATTTTCGGGGCAGTAAATCCAATGGTACGAAGCACAATGTTTTATACTTAGGCAACATCTATGAATAATTAAATCTAAATGGCCTTAAAGGAAAGACTATCAGGGGCAATATTATAGTATAATAAAACGCAATACGATGAAGCAAAATCGTTTACTGGGAAACATCAATTATCATCATCATAATCATCACTTTTGTCATTCAATGTAGTGTCCCGAAAAAATTCATCATTCTGGCACTTTGTACTGCACAGACAGATATCTGAAATGTTAAGTCCTTTGATTTGCAAGAGCATCTGGAAGAGGAACAATCCCTTTTGCACTGACATCTGACCATCTTGATGATAGCCTTGAGGGTTTGGAGGACCTCCGTTGTCATCGGCTTCACTTGACTATCGATATCCTTGTAGAAGCCATTCTGAGCGATACTTGCCTGACCCCATGCTCTAGCCTGGATATGTGTTCTCAGGATGTGGTCTTTAAGAGCGCCAAAGGTGGGAGGAAGTTTGTGATTTGTTCATGTGCTTGCAGAAGCGGTGCCATCGCAGTTCAGGGATATTCACAATCTGGATGCCTTATGGTGAGTATGCAGCACACACGAATGTAGGTAGTTTGGATCGCATATCTTCAGTAGCCTCTGTAAGCTACTGCAGAGCCTTGATGACATATTCATCTGCTTTCAGGAAAACACCAGCCAGATTGTCTTATTCGAGAGAAGCACCCAGTGGTGTCTGTGTAGTACCCAAACACTTACCCTTGATTACAAATTATCAGTCTACAAATTTTCATGTAACTTTCATCATTAAACCATTTCATTAATTTTATTTGAAAACATTAACAATAATTAAACTTTAAAATAGCTAAACAATTAAAGTGGTTGACAGGTGTCTGGTAATGTGAAGGGCAGTAAAAACCATAGTACAATTTAACTTTATAAACAAACTCTATAATAAACTCAGGGCATTTGTGAAGCGGCAAAACAAACAACTATGAGTAAGCATAATAAAAGCATGAGTTATTGGTACAGCAAAACATATCACTAACGTTAAACAAGTCACAAGTTATGGCAGCTCAAGTAACATCTAAAAAAATAATCCATAACCTAATAAATTAATACCTATAAATGTGACAGCCCAAAAGTGCAAATAGACAAAAGGCATGGAAATTAAAACCGCCAATAAAAGCCAAGACTAACTCAACCGGCAATCATTATGTTCCAAACACAAACTAGTGATGTTGCTTAAATTACTATATTACTTCAGTTCAAGAAAGTGCTTTGTAAACTTAGAATGCACGTTCTACTTAACTAAGGGACTGGAAATCCTCGAATAAAGGTCAGCCAGCACACACAAGTATCGTCCGGGCGATAACAGTGTCTGGTCCAGATGTCACAGTCACACACCACAGACCTCTCGTCACTCGAGTGAGTCGAGTTACATCGTTGTGCATTGTGGGTATGACGTGGCTGTTGTGGACATACATGCTGGTAAGGCCAGCTAACAACTTCAGTAACAATCAATAGCAATGGACACTAATAAAAGCTGACACTAAGCATATGTTGAATTAATTTCAATGTTAAAACCAACAAACTATTAATATTAACAATAAAATCGGTGGGACGAACACAAGAAAATCTTTTGAACGAACCAAGAATGAGTTAAAACAACAAATAAAGACAACTGTACAACATAGCTTCCCACCATTATCTCATAAATTAACCCTGACAACATCCAACCTGCCATATCCAGGTTGGACATATTTTGAAATAGAGATAAGATAGAAGACGCTGTGGATTAAGGTTATTATGTTTTGAAGTTTATTCACGTCAAAACACGATAACCTTAATCCTCAGCGTCTTTTATCTTATTTCTATCTCCAATCCCCAAGAATTAAGGGTTACGCCTGTGACCCACACATACTGTATGTGAATGAAATACCAATGCACATTAATGCAAACTATGTGTAATATGATTCCCATTTTTACGGATTTCATTTAACCAGCACAACTTTTACGAATTCTTCCAAATGACTTGCGGAAATTTTAGAGGCTAGAAAAAATTGTGAAACATACATATGTTTATTCACAAGTGTATTTAATATTCTGTGTATGCACCCCCAGCAGCAATGATTTATCGAGTCTACGAGGCATTGACGTAACAGTCCACCTTGCTCACGTTTTTCTGTGCACACCAGTCCGTCTTGCCACTATGCATTTGCTGAGACCATCATTGTGGAGAGCGATGATGGCACCTTGGGTAGTCCTGCATCTGTCTTCCACATAAAAGGTTGTTGGAGACAAAACTCGGCGGTTCCACTTATCTACCACTTCAGTTGCGCATATGCAATAAATGATTTAATTCCACATCGAATCACAAAAACCGACGTCCTCATGCATAAATCAAAACAAGTAAAGGAGGTTATACAAAGATATCAGTTTCTTAAGGACAGTGCTTTGAAAGAGTAAACTATCACACTGTGGTAGGGGAAAATACCACACATTCTCAAATTATTTCAGTTATTGTTTTCTTCTACTTGTTGGTTTTCTTCCCATTTGTCTACTAATCAAAAACTACAGAGCATTCGACTGTCTATTTTTAGCGCGAATAGAAGGCTATTGTAATACAGTAGAGTACCGTATACTGTAGCAGACTTTTGTGCGATGAAGTATATTAGGGATATACAGTCAGGGGTACCAACCCAACGAATACCACGCGTGGCTGAGGTATTTCCTCTTTCCCGGTTCCAACGATCCCTAGGTGCGCGATAATTTTTTGTTGACTGTTCGTTGGTGAATGGAGAGAAGAACACCATCTTAACATCAGGTGGGTTTTAATGTGATACCAGTACTGCCTGTGTGATCAATAGTGTGCCAGCTTTTTCGTAGTTGCTGTCCTCAAAGAACAGTTCCCTGTTGCTAATAGTCTGTCCTGCAGAAGACGTGATGTTCAGCTAGGGAGAGTCTTTGATGTAATAGATGCTTTTTGCTGCAAGATACTCGGTGAGATCAGCCTTTGGTTTGTCATGGAAAAGGAACCAGCTCATGGGGATATGTTTGATGTTTGTGTCATATTTGATTTGATATTGGACTGGGCCCTGGTCTCCTTTTCTCCCATGTGGTACTCTTCAGAGAATCAGCTCATTATAGTCTCTTGTTAAAGAACAGCCTGTCATTGAAATATCCACCGAGATCTTTCACTGCCACTACAGTTGTAGGCTTCTTTATCAGTTTCTGCACAAGCACCAGACCATCAACAAATGCATTTTTCCGACTGGGACTGGGCTCTTCATCGGATGTGGAATCGATGGTTTTGATGTCCATTGCACCTTGCTGCAGGAGGCCTGCAACTTAGATCTGTTACTAATGTTTCTGGGGTGATTCAGTTGTTCCCAACTTCTCGAAGTGGTGTGTCTGATATCTTTACCAGTGTTTTCAGTCGATTAATCTAATTTTGGTGCTTCCTCTCTCATGTCATGTCCAGTGTAGGATTTTTTTGTTTTTGTTTACAGGAATTATCCCACCCGGGCACAGGTCACTGACCCACATCAGGGCCGGGAGGGGGGGTGCAAAATGTAACAATAATAATAATAATAATAATAATAATAATAATAATAATAATAATGTTATGCATGGCATAATGTACAGTGGTACGTTGCGTTGTGCATTGTGAAATATTTTTATGTTCGTTATCCTCAAGGGCTGCTACTTGATACATAAAAGTTGTTATGAATGTATGTATGTATGTTTAACTTTTTCTGCAGCTTAATGTGGGAGTTGTTTAATATTAGTGCCGTTAGGCTTATAGTCCCCAGGGATATGGGGTTTTGTCATTGATTGGCTGTCACTGAAAGTGGAAGGATGTCTGAGCTTGTCAGTGGTGGATACCTTCTCAAATAGGGTTTAGCTGATTATTATATATGCAGTGTTGCTCTATAATTATTTATTGTGTGTAAAGTGCAATCAATAGAGGTGTTGAAAAGCAGTGTATGGTTTATTTACTGTGCACATATTAGTTGTTTATTGAGGATTATGTTTATTCGTTATTCTCTTGATTTAATTTATCTGTCATCGCCACGTGCCGGCCACATGTTGATTGAAGAAACTGTTGACAACTCAGGATAGCTTACTAAGCGAGATGGAGCTGGTAGCAGCTGTATGAATGCCTGAGGGACAGTCTATCGCCTTCTACCGTAGAGACAACATCTTGAACTTTCGTTCAACCAACATCTACCAAGAGGATATTATATCTGTTCTCGATGGTCAAACCCTAGACCCCAAAACGTGAGTGTGATTGTGAACTATTAAATCCTCTAAGAACTCTAAATAACTTTAATAAGTGTATTTATGTACTGCATATTGATCATATTATACAAACTGTGTCCTGATGTATCAGCAGTTGTAACATGTGAGTTATATTTAAGACGTTAATAGGCTATGTACTGTATATTGATCGTACTATTCATACTGTGTGCCCTGATATACCAGCCTTTGTTATATGTGAATTGTTCTTTAACAGGCTTTGACCGAATTATACTCATCGCGTCAACGACAAGGGTCTGCTGCACAAACCAAAATCGCTCCTATGAGCGGTTAAAGTCAAAACGTGAGGTTATAGGACCATCTGGAAGCAGCTGAGGATCCGTCATCGCAGGGAGCGAAAAGAAGAGGATCTTAATCAGAAGGACAGGACGTCGTGTCAATATTGTTCGGACGATCGCGCGCGAGTGTTAGTGTTCATTGTGGATAGCCACCCCAGCAACTGCGAGAAATTGGTGTCAGAAAAGACTAGTCTCGGTGCCAAAATTGTTCGGACAGGAACGCGGGAGAGTTAGTGATCAAAACGTACGAGGTCCCGTGTCAATGTGAAGTGCTCTTTCCGTTAATAAAAAATGACATTGTGTACACAACTAGGTAACGTTGCGTAAATTAAGTAAGGGCGCCGGAGTAGTGTTTGTGACATCAGTTGTGTAGTGAGTCCCTACATTGATTGTGGGGTCTGTGTGGTCGTGTTAAGTGTGACATCACTCGTGCGTATGGCACGTCACGTATTTGAGGGATATCACTCATGCGTATGGCACGCGCTTGTGTGACTTCACTCGTGCGTATGGCACTGTTTGTGTGACGTCATTCGTGTGTATGGCACTGTGTGACGTCACTCGTGCGTATGGCACTATTTGTGTGGCGTCATTCGTATGTATGGCACTGCGTGACGTCACTCGTGCGTATGGCAAACGTGAGTGTCTCACTCGTGCATATGGCAATGTGTGTGTGACGTCACTCGTGCGTATGGCACTGTGTGACGTCACTCATGCGTATGGCACTGTGTGACGTCACTCGTGTGTATGGCACGCGTCAGTATGACATCTCCAATTGCGTGATATCAGCGATCGTGGGAAGTCACCATGAGTAGTAGCTGATACCAAGAGGTACTGCATACATTTATCGAGAAAGACAGATCCCCCTCGTTGTTCTGGCAGTCATGGACACGGAAGGGAATGAGTTAAAAATGAGACACTGTCGCGCCACACCCACCCCGCCAAGGCAGCCTGAGATAAACCTGTATCCCGAGAAGAGAAGGAACCACCAGACGGAGGGATTGAGGGGCAATTATCTGAGCAATACCAACAGACGCAGCAGATGTTCGCTCACATGACAGCGATGTAGAACATTACCGAAGGTATGAATCGACTACAAAGTAAGGGCAGCACAGAACTAAGTGATAGCAAAGCCAACCTCCAAAAGGAGGACCTCAAAAGAACAACTCAGGAACCCATAGCCACTGAGACACCGGCTGATGCAGCATCATACTTCACAGACGGCTCGGTGGACCAAAACATCATAGATCTGAAGCGGCCTTCTACACCCAAGGTCAGACCCTCATATTGAGACTTTCTAATGACTGCTCCACCCAACAAATAGAGCAAGTAGCAATCTCAAAGGCCCAAACAAACCACATTCACCACCTTCTCCGGGTCATCACACGATACCCACCACCCAGATAGCTTAGGAAGTATCCTCCCCAGCAAGTGCGGACTCCAGTTCGGGGGGCGCGCCACTCAGAAACTGACCACGTCCAAGAGTGGGGGTTGGTGGCAAGCGTTCACTGACCGAGGGTCCGCTTACACTTGCAAACCTGCAGTATCCTTTCATACCTGCAGGTAGGATAATTTCCATACCCAATCCCAAATCCGGCCTGGTTGCTCCAAGAGCTCCAGCCGGAACCACCAAACGGGCCGCCTACAGGCAAAAGCCCTTGTTGAACTACGGCCCGACAATCTCAACAACAACGACAACAGAAGATCGCGGAAAGGCGTTATCACTACCAGAGAAACGACCTTCCTGAAACCGAAACTGACGAAGAAGCGCTATATACTGCAAGAGGACTCCCGACGCTTACCTTAACCGCGGAGCCGGGAACATTTCACCAGGGGGAGCGCGGAAGTACTTCCAAGTACCAAGCTCGCTCACTGAAACCCTTAACGTTGATGAAGGACCAAAAGGGCGACCCACCTAGGTCCGAGGGCTGGGTGAGGAAACTGTTAGAAATTATGAGGTTCTCCCAAAGGCCGGCGCCGAAGTTCAGCGGCAGCAGTCACCAGCACTCTCTGACCCTCTCTCACCATGAACGGTTACGAGTTTGACAACGTGGCGCGGATACGTCCGGATAAGCCGACCTGCCCCAAGAAATTAAACCTCTTAGTTCTCAAGAAGTTCTTTGAAACTAATGGGATCATGGGGGTTACCAAGGTGGAACGACTGAACCTCAATGGAGACATCAAGATCACCTTCGCCGAGAAGGGTATGCCCGTACAACTCGCGGAGATACCCGACATCAACGGCATCCCAATAAAGATGATTGCCTACAAATGGGACAACCTGAAGCTGGGAGTAATCTCCCACGCCGAAATTGCCCACGTGGACCAAGCAGAGCTGAGCGAACTCCTCGAGGGACAACTCCAAGTTGTCAAGAAGCTGTCCGACACCACTGCCCTCATCGGACACCATACAGCCCTACCCAAGGAGGCTCAACTGGCGTGGGTAACTGTGCCAGTCAAGCCCTACTGCAGACCGAAACGCTGCTACCAATGCCAGCACTACAGACACACTGTCAACAAGTGTGAGGCGCAGGAGGACACCTGCTCTCTGTGCGGCAGCCCCGGACACCGCTACGCTGTCTACCCAAACACAGTGAAAAAATGCGCTGCCTGTGGCGGCCCACATTCCTCCGCCGATCGGACCTGCCCCAAATGGAAGGAAGAATGCAAGATAGCCAAGGCTCGACTTGACAAGAAACTGAGCTACAAAGAGGCCCAAGAAAAGGAAAAAACAGAAGAAAAGAAAAATCAAGAAAAGAAAAACCAAGAAAAGAAAACCCAAGAAAGACACACGTCACAAAGAATCAAGACCATGACGAGGCCCCAGGAGCAGAAGCCCACGTGGTCAACCTCACCGTCTCCGACTTCATCCACACTTACGAAAACCTAAGACACGATGAAGACGAAGAACAAGACCCAAACACGAATGAATGGACACTTCAAGAGAACAAGAGGAGGAGGAGAGTAAGAAGAAAATCAACTTCAAGCTAACAAGAATATCAAGACAGAAGACAGAAGACCAAGACATTTCCTCCAAACAAGAAAACACCACACCGAATCAAGCCGACCAAGTACTGAGAAACCATGGCTCAACCCAACACGCACCTGACGCTTGACCTGACGCTCACCTGACTCTGTCAGGTGAGCAAAAGAACAAACATCACCGAGAAAATCGGCACCAGGTCAGAGATTTGAAAGAGGCGAAATTAGCTGTCTTAAGATTTATGCAAAAGAAAGGAATCCCTCGAGAACTAGGAATGTTAGAGCAGGGACGACCCTGGTGGCCGACTGAAGCATGCCGCTCTCCACCCAGACCAGAAGAATCCCATACTGTTACTAAGGGACAACAGGATCACAGGACTCAACGTGAGAGAGGTACACTCGACTAGAGCTGAACACTCAGGAAGAGAACACACTCAGGCCATAATACGTGAGACGTACTGGATACTTAAGTGCCGCAAATTACTCCCACCGCACAATACGGGCGTGTGTGACTTGTCGGAGAAGCAACTGGAGGCCTACCCACCTTCGCCAAGCCGACCTGCCAGAAGAGCGAGTGCGCCCATGAGGCCAGCCGTTCATCTACACTGGAATTGATTGCTTCGGCCCTTTTTTGGTTAAAGAAGGACGAACCCGGGCGAAGGGATGGGGATGCTTATTCACCTGCCTGACCACCAGAGCCATACACCTAGAAGTCCTTACCTCACTAGACACCGACTCGTTCGTCAATGCTCTGGCAAGATTCACTTGCCGTAGGGGACCTCCCAAGTGTATTCGGTCTGACAGGGGAACTAACATGATTGGAGTTAGCCGAGAGTTACTAGAGGCGGTGAGCGGCTGGAACAACAGTGACAAGGTCGGGAATGCCCTCCAACAAAAACATATAAAATGGCAGTTCAATCCCCCGACAGCCTCTCACATGGGAGGAGTGTGGGAGCGACAAATCCGCACTGTAAAGAAGGTCCTCCAGGGAGTGGTGGGCACGCAGACACTAGACGATGAGCGCTTCAACACTTTGTTCTGCTCCGTAGAAGAGATCATCAACGGAAGGCCCATCACCCCAGTGTCTGACGACCCAAAGGATCTAGAAGCACTAACGCCGCTTCACATGCTATGGATGAACCCGGAGACACTGTCCACCGGAGGCGATCGGTCCACGGCAGAAGCGTACCGACGAAGATGGAAGCATGCCCAATTCATTGTGGACCAAACTTGGAAGAGGTGGGTAAAGGAATATCTCCCAACACTACGTCAGCAACAAAAGTTCTTTAAAACTCGCCGTAATCTCCACGCTGGGAATATCGTGATCATCTCTGGACAACCCCTACCCAGGAGTCAGTGATGCTAGGGAGAGTACTGGAGGCTCTACCGAGCAGAGATGGCCTGGTGCGAAGTGTTAAAGTGAAGACAAAGGACTCAGTGTTAATACGCCCAGCGACGAGACTCTGCCTGTTGGAAGGGGTTGGAGAGTGAATCTAATGATATTCCGTGATTTCGAGCAAAGCCCGACAGGGGGAGTGTCATCGCCACGTGCCGGCCACATGTTGATTGAAGAAACTGTTGACAACTCAGGATAGCTTACTAAGCGAGATGGAGCTGGTAGCAGCTGTATGAATGCCTGAGGGACAGTCTATCGCCTTCTACCGTAGAGACAACATCTTGAACTTTCGTTCAACCAACATCTACCAAGAGGATATTATATCTGTTCTCGATGGTCAAACCCTAGACCCCAAAACGTGAGTGTGATTGTGAACTATTAAATCCTCTAAGAACTCTAAATAACTTTAATAAGTGTATTTATGTACTGCATATTGATCATATTATACAAACTGTGTCCTGATGTATCAGCAGTTGTAACATGTGAGTTATATTTAAGACGTTAATAGGTTATGTACTATATATTGATCGTACTATTTATACTGTGTGTTCTCATATACCAGCATTTCTTATATGTGAATTGTTCTTTAACAGGTTTTGGCCGAATTATAATCATCGCATCAACGACATGGGTCTTATTCTCCTGCACAAACCAAATCGCTCCTATGAGCGGTTAAATTATACGTTCATTATGTAACTTGCACACTTATTACGGTAAACTTTTATTATTAAATTTTACTTAAATCTTTCGTGACGTATAATTCCAAACCTTTACTCCTGACCTGTTGTGATAAAGTAAGAGGGCTGTGATTGAAACCATGACGCACAATCTCGTCCTTAATTGTGTTTGTAACTTTTGCATTATCATTGTTTGTCGTGTATTGAGGTAACATTAATTTTAAGTGATAAATATTAAGGAGTAAGTTGTGCTAAGTTGCCATTTTTTTGGTGCCAAGTGTGCCCTCATTATTATATTCATCTTTAACGTAATTTAAGTTGTCAAGTCATGGCATAATAATAATAATAATAATAATAATAATAATAATAATAATAATAATAATAATAATAATAATAATTCATGGTAAATAAAATTTATAATGAAAATATCAAATTAAAAATTAAAATTATAAAATTATAATAACAATAACTACACAGTAATAATAATAATAATAATAATAAAAATAATAAAAATAATAAAAATAATAATAATAACATTATTATTATTATTATTATTATTATTATTATTATCATTATTATTATTATTATTATTATTAAAGAACCATAAAGTAATACAAAAGTTTAAAAAAAAAAGTCAAGAGTGAGAAACAATATACTGTACGTATGTTGTGTTGTCAATAGTAAGAGAAACAATTGAGACCCTGCAATTGTGTGTAAATGAGGCAGAAAGTCAGATGAGTAAACTGGGACGTGGTCACAATTTTCGTGATGCCATATGGCAGCAGGATCTACAGTTAGACAATACATTATGTTTCCAATATCTTCCCAGGAGGCAGTACCTACCTGTTGATAATTATGCATGGGTTTTGTGGCTTCTGGCACGCTGTATTTGGTCCTTGTTAGTTGCATTGGGGTTTTTCTTTCCTGCAGTCTTGTATTCGATTTGGCTCTTTCTTGAACTATCTCCAATCTATTCAGGGCTATTGCACATCAGATTAACACATAATACTCAACTTCCAGTTCGTGGATTCCTGGGTTTGATGAGCCCCTTGACCAAGCATGGGCATATCACTCTTGATGTACACGCATTGGAACCTGTAGAATCTTCAAATAAAACAAAGGGAACCGCCACCACAGTATTGACACGGTTCATGTTTGTATGTGTTGTACACATTAATACCATAAAAATTGTTTGAAAGGTGGATAATTGGTCCAGAAGTGGTTGTACAGTAGCGCAAATGTGTTCCTACCCGCCTGTGGTAAATAGTGTCTCCTAACGGCACCGCCGCAGTAGTAATATCACTATTTATGAATGAATGGGTATTGGTTATGTAACGAAGGACGTAATTGGTGAATAGGTTTGCTATAGGTTGGCCATTTGAAGACACGGGTTACAATAGGGGGTGTACGACACATTTTTCGCAACTATACCATATTGTATCTGGTACCATTGGATTCTTTGCCCCTGAATATGTATGTTTAGCCGTTAACATGAAGACCCGGGGTGGTTTAGAAGTAGAAATATTAAGAAAAATGCCTTAGCTGGTGGTAATTTTTTAAAATTCAAGATGACCGCCATACATACTTTCGGGAAAATGGGAACATTGGTTTTCTGGTTGGTTATACTCTGTAGTTTTCAAAATGTATAGGTGTAAAAACCTAAAAAAAAAATAACGAAATAACAGAATAGACTGGATTATGAGACAATTTTCCCCGAGACAATTTCGACGAGTCAAATTCTCCAAGACTCAAGTTCTCTGAGTCAAATGTTTCCCTAGTCAACTTGTAGGTCAGGTCTAAGGGTGCAGGTATCCCAAATAAGTCGAGTCAAGTCGAATCGAATCATTAGTCATTTGACACGAGTCAAACTGAATAATTCCCGTTCACACAGAGAAAATCAAGAAGAGTCGAGTTTATCAGTATCATACCAGATTTCAAGCGGTATGGACTATATTTCTCGCGGAATTTCATGTTCTGTTGTGGATTTCGCGACCTAGAAGGAAAAACCGAATCTGAGACCCACCAAACCACCCAAATAAATTTTCGGTTTCGTTAGAATGACGTGAGAAAATATCAAGAAATTGGTGAATATGATGGGAATATTTGTCAAGAAAATGGATACAAATTACAGGCGTTCAGTTCGAGCTGAAAAAGGAATAGCCATGTTCTTAAGAAATCGAATTTATTTGAAATACATTGTATGACTCATTATTATGAAACTTTGGTTGAAAAATGCAGAAATATTTTATTTTTCTTGGTATCTGGGAAGTAGGTCTGAAAAGTTAGGATATTCTGAATAAGCAGTATACTTGAATTGGAGGAACCGAGTGATGGTGATATCGAAAAATCGTGTGGCTGTAACCAGTAATTACTCCATGGAGTGCAGCAGCGGAATGGGTACAATACTCTTCTCCTGTCCTCGAGGTCTCTGGTTAACGCCTGGAGCAACTCTAGTGCTCCATTGTGAACTGAAATAAGGCTTTGTTTACAGTGTGCTCTACATAGGGGCGGCAGTCCTATATACACAGGCCAACCGGCCGTCAAAATGAATTACACAGACTCTCGCCTCGTAGGGCAGCTGCACCCCAAGGTTTAGTAAAAGTTAACTGCTTTTGGGTGTAAGGAATGAGACAGTGGAACTCACACTTTATAGAGTGCGCTAAGACAAGTAAAATAGTGTCCAAGACATTGGTAGTTAGGATGTATTTACAGAGTTCGTCAAAGAAAACTGTTAGGTGGAAACAAGTTGCGAATTGGTCGGTATTCTGAGATGTAATGGTGAAGGTTGTGTTTTCTATTTTCGTCACAAATTCGACACTAAGTAAATGCAAGGGAAGGAGTTCTCACGAGTTCCCGACATGGACTATAGCCAAGTTTGATTATGGCGGCAACCACATCACTAAGCCGAGTCAGACATTTATTCAGGCCGCCTATAATTTGAAGAGCAGCTTCCTTGAGGAGCGTCATGGCTCAACCAGAAGTTAAGGTCGGAGCTTCATCCGGGAGACGGAGGGTACAGGCGAATTTTGAGATTGGTTGTCTACATAGTCGTGTTTGTGGAGTCCAATATGGAACGGAACGGGGTGAGGTGATCGACTCAAGTCCAGAACGAGAATCACTGATCACCAATTCACCCCGCTACTCTTTCAGCAAGTAATTGATGGTCCCCAGGATTCCCTGTAGTCCACACCTTTTTTTGCTCGCCCAAACCGGTAGGCGACGAGCATTGCTTCTGCGATACACATCATTTCGGAATAGGCGCATAAGCGCAGCCTGTCGCACTCGTGTCGTGTAGTGAACCGTCGGTGTAGACGATGATTGAGTCCTTCTGTAGTGATACTTGTCGTTATACTATTAAATGGTCATTCGTCTTAGTGTAGTGTAGGGACGGTGGAGTGATGGCCCATGGTGCTGGTGCTCGCCCGGCATCTATCTGAGGAATGTGAATGTTGAGATCCAGGAGCACATCAAAAAAGGTCTGGCGTAGAATTTTATATCACCTTCTCGCCTCGTCTGGCAAATGGGACGGGTTTCGAAGGGTATTAGAAAGATGGTCAGTGATGGTGGGAGAGACGTGAGGGTCCCTTAAGGATTTAACTCCAAATGTGGTAACTAATATTTTCACTCTGTCTTGGATGCTGGTTAGACTCAGCTCTTTCCTCATGTTCACTATGCAAGTTGTCATTCGACAGCCTAGGATGAGTCTCATTACTATATTCTGCAACTTTACAAGAGGTGATAAGATGGTGGCTGATAGTGAACACAGAACCACTTCAGCTGTTTTATCCGCTCCTTGATACGGTTACGGAGAGAAAGTAAACCTAAGAGTGAACCGTTCCTCGATGGTTGGTACAGGGGAGGTTTATTGGAGCACCTATTGTAGGCACTGGTATTGCTGACAAACCTCGAGGTCATTACCGTTGAGGGAAATGGGTTGGAGTAATTGGCGTGGAGTGACGAGATAGACTTTTATTTTCTCAGCGGATATTATGAGGCCGCATTGATGGGCAGATTCTTGAAAGGCGGTGATGGGCAGATTCTTGAAAGTTTTAGGAGTTCAGGTGAGGTTGCCTGCAAGCAGATGTCATCAGGACAGCTGGCAATCCGTTCTGTCCTTCTCAAGGGGGTGGACCTATGTGAGACGATGCATGAAGACATTAAATAGCAGGGGGCTGAGTACCAAACATCATCATTAACTCGAATACGCTGGATAGCTTCAAACATAGGTTAGATGGATATACGAGCAATAAGGGTTGGGTGTAAATGGGACTACCCAGTATGGGCCAATAGGCCCGCTGCAGTTTCCTCCATTCTTATGTTCTAATGTTCTTACCCCGCCCCGAGGAGTACCAAGCTCAAAGGTCTTAAATTTGCTGAAGGCGCCCTTGAAGAGTACCCGAGACCGACGATTCCCCATATAGCCCTGGATCCAGGTGAGAAGTTTACAAGTGATACCGAAAGTGATAAGTTGACCTAGATCAGGCTTCGGTTCGCAACTTCAAACAGCTCTCAGGCCAGGTGGTGGCTATGAGTTCTGCGAGACTTGTATGTGGATCGGCCCGCCATAAATCCATATAGGTTAAGCGAGAGAAGTTCCGAAATGTTGTAGAAGAGGAGTCACAAAAGTATTCCTTAAAAAAACTTACAGATGCAGGAGGTGAGAGAGATCGGCCGAAAATTTGTCGTGTCTGGCTTTGGTTTGGGGACAATGGTGATGGTGGTCCAGGCTGGTAGGAGTGCACCCTGATCAGGACTCTTGTTGTACAGATGAAGAAGGGGGTTCCAGAGGAGCTGTAAGAGATGACAAAGGTTCTTATAGGGAATGTCATCTTCTCTTGGCGCTGTAGCCTTCGCTTTATGAAGGACTTGTCTCAGTTCCTCAGCTGTAGTGAAGTAGTTGTCATCTAGATGGCGTTCAGCACAGGCGATTTCCAGTGCAAATCTTCGATGTATGAAGGTCCTTGGAGGTAGGTTTGTGTTCGTATGGGTAGTGGCGTCTTTCCTTTTCGTAATTCTGTTAATTTTTCTCCAAATGCCAGCAGTAGGGGCACAGTTTTGAATTGAATTGAATTGAAACAGTTCATTTAGCCAGAAAAACACAGATACAGAGTGAATAATAATAACAATATTAACATGGCTGAGCCACTTGAGAACCTGAACTCTCTTTTAGGTACCTGATATATACTATACATTTATCTCACGGAAATATTATGTAACATTTAGTAACATATTGGAATAGTACAATATCATGGTGGTAACAAGAACATCTCATAATATTACCACGGTTATCACTTCAATATATATTTATATTATTTATTTATCATTTTTCTTTTCATAGTTTATATTTTTTTTATTTATATTATATGTATAGACATAAATTACAGTAGAATTGAAAAACATACGTATAATGGGGGAGCAGTACAACATGGGTTGTACAGTAATGAGGTTGAACAAGAGGACAGAGCGGTCAGGATTATGACTAGTTGGCGATTATGTGTATTGCAATGGTAATTACTTATCTATTTACATGATAATTTCCGATAAAACGGTTTTGATGGTACAATAAAAGCAGGTACTGTAAATATAGTAGGTATTACAAGAAATATTATTACTTAAGAACATAAGAACATAAGAATGGAGGAAACTGCAGCGGGCCTATTGGCCCATACTGGGCAGTCCCGTTTAAACCCAACTCCTATTGCTCATATAAGCATCCAACCTATGCTTGAAGCTATTCAGCGTATTCGAGTTAATGATGATATTTGGTAACTTGTTCCATTCATCCACTACTCTGTTTCCAAACCAGTGTTTACCTATTTCACGCCTAAATCTAAATTTGTCTAATTTAAAACCATTGTTACGAGTTCGCTCCTGGTTGGATAGTTTGAGTACCTTTGTAATGTCCCCTTTGTTTAGCCCTGCCTTCCACTTATACACCTTTATCAGGTCGCCCTCGCTCTACGTCTCTCGAGGGAGTGCAAATTAAGATGCTTTAACCTGTCTCTATACTCAAGGTTCCTAATGCCCGGGATTAGTCTTGTCATTTTCCTCTGAATTCTTTCCAATGATTCTATATCCATTCTGTAATACGGTGACCAGAACTGAACTGCTTAATCCAGGTGTGGTCTCACAAGAGCAAGATACAGTTTTAGGATGACCTCGCTAGTCTTGTAACTAACACTCCTTTGTATGAACCCAAGTACTTTATTAGCCTTGTTACGAGCAAAAACACATTGTTTACTTGGCTTAAGGTTCCGACTTATCATTACTCCTAAATCTCTCTCGCAGTCGGATTTCTCTATGGCATCTTTGTTCATCTGGCATCTGGTTTCCCTGTTTACATCTCCTATACTGAGTGCTTTACATTTGTCCACGTTGAATTTCATCTGCCATTTTTCAGACCATTCGAAAAATTTGTTTAGATCTTCCTGTAGTTTTGCTGATTCCCCGTCAGATCAAATAACACGTCCTATCTTAGTGTCATCAGCAAATTTACTTATGTTGCTGTCTATGTCGATATGTATGTCGTTTATGTATATAATAAATAATAATGGTCCAAGTACTGAGCCTTGGGGAACTCCACTTGTGACGTTGCTCCAATGGGACTTAGTGCCGTTAATGCTCACTCCCTGTTTCCTGTCCTGTAACCACGCCCTAATCCATTTAAGGATGTTACCTTTGATGCCATGAGTTTCTACCTTTCTAATTAGTCTTTCGTCGGGGACTCTGTCGAAGGCTTTGCTAAAGTCGAGATATACCACATCATAATTGTGCCCCTCGTCCACAGATTCGAAAACTGATGAAAAGAATGTTAATAGATTAGTTAGACAAGAATGTCCCCCTGTGAAGCCATGCTGGGAATCATTGATCAATTGGTGCTTCTCCAGGTGATTTCGAATAGAGTTTGAAATGATTGCTTCCAGTAATTTGCCTACTATTGATGTTAGACTGATTGGGCGGTAGTTTGAGGATAGTGATTTATCCCCCTTCTTGAAAATCGGTATTACATTCGCTATCCTCCAGGATTCTGGTACTACACCTGTTTTTAAGGACATGTTAAACAACTTTGCTAAGGGCATACTAAGCTCTTTCTTACATTCCTTTAATACTCTGGCAAATATCTCATCGGGACCAGGTGACTTATTAGGCTTTAGTTTGTCTATTCGCTTACTAACATCGTTACTAGTCACTACTATCTCACTTAATTTGTTTTCTTCACTATCTCTGAATAGAATCGGTGCCTCGGGTATCATGTTTAAATTTTCGGTGGTGAAAACTGTTGAAAAATATTTATTCAAAATATTGCTCATTTCTCCGTCGTTATCAGTGAGCTCGCCGGTATCTGACCGTATTGGTCCAATCTTTTCTCGTGTTTTAGTTTGATACATTTGGGAGAATCCTTTGGGGTTTGTCTTCGCCTCCCTTGCTATCCTTACCTCATTATTCCTCTTGGCTTTCCTTATCTCGGTTTTAACCCTACTCGCCAATATCTTATAATTATCCTGGAGGCAAATTTCGCCACGCTTTATCCTTCTACCTATAGCCTTCCTTTGGCCAATGATGTTCTTTAAATAATTATTTATCCATTTAGGGTCATTGTTGTCTGATCTGAGTTTTTTGCATGGTATGTTCTGCCTCTGTGCATTAAGTAACTCATTATTTAAATTGACGTGGAACTCGGCAGTCTCAGATGTCGTTATCAGGTCCGAGTCATCTGCCAGGTTCACGGCCAAGCGCAACACCCCCTCTCAGCTGCCTCTTTAAACTGTCAAAGTTTGCCCTTTTGAAGTCTGGTACTTTAGTGGAATTTTCCTTACGCTGCCCTGAAAATCTAACTGTGATCACTGTTTGCAAGTTCGTTCCCTACCTCGACATTGCTAATGAGGTTTTCTCTGTTGGACAGAACTAAATCGAGTATATTATTACCCCGTGTGGGTTCGGTTATATGTTGACTTAGGAAACAGTCCTGGATCGTCTCGAGAAAATTCTCTGATTCTGAGTTACCTGTAAGGTCAGTCCAATCTATTTGGCCAAGGTTAAAGTCTCCTACTATACAGACTTTGTTGTGTATGGAAGCCCTGCGCATTTCATCCCAGATAAGTCGCTCATTGACTCTATCAAGATTGGGAGGTCTATATATTACTCCTGTGATTAATTTTTCGCTACCGTCGCTTAATTCTATCCAAATTGTTTCTGTATTCCGCTCAGTTTTTATTTCCTTATTTATTTCACACACAATAGATATTTTTCAAGAGATGATTTAAAGGAAGGGAGCTTAGTCTTTGCTCGGATGGGTGGGGGTAAGTTGTTCCACATATTCACACCATGATATTATATTGAGGTCTGGGACTGAGAGGAGCATATGGGGGATGGTCTTAGTAGCTCTGTGTGCCTTAAGTTGTATCTCTGATTATTCCGGAGCTGGAAATAATTATTGTCAAGCAAGTGATTGATAGATTTGTAAGCAAAAAAGGCACAACAGTAGGTGTTAATATCTTCGAATTTTAACATTTTCAATTTAACAAATTTTTCATTTGTGTGATTTGTTTTTTTCAAGTGGGTCATTGTCCGTACAACTCTCATTTGTGCAGTAACCAGAGATTGTGTTTTTGAACAGCCAAAGGCCCCCCATAGTGTGTGACAGTGTATCAGGTGTTGGTAAACAGGATCATGATAGATTTCTTACATTGCTGTGAGAGTGAGTGACTGTCGAGTGTGATACATGATACAGCACTGTTTATTGACTTTACTGTGAATGGCTTGTATGTGGTTACTCCAGTTAAGTTTCTCATCAACAATAACTCTCAGGAATGTAGTATTTTATTCGCATTTGAGGACTATATTACCAAGGTACAGGGGGTCCAAGTCTGGGAATAAGTTTTTCCTTCTGTGAAAGATCATAGTTCTCATTAAGGAATGGATGTCTGAGTTGCTGGCATGGAGATTACTATCGTCTGCAAATAAGTTGTATTTTATGAGTGTGCTGGCGTGGCCTATGTCGTTTATGTACAACAAAAACAGTATTGCACGGAGAATGGAACCTTGGGATCGCCATACAAGATTCGCGAGGAGTCAGATTGGTGATTATTGTAGCAGACATACTGCATCCTGTTGGACAGATATGAGGTAAGCTTTGAAAGGAGGATGGTATGGTCGACAGTATCGAAGGCTTTAGAAAGGTCTAAGAATATACCGACTGTGAACTGACTGTCATCAAAGGAATATAAGATGTCATTAGTAAAGGATAGCAGAACACTAACAGTCGACCTTCTAGCTCTAAATCCAAACTGGGAGTCTGTAAAGATGTTATTGGCATTGCAGAAAGAATTTAGTCTACTACATGCTAGCTTCTCCAGTATCTTACTCAAGGCTGGGAGGACTGATATGGGGCGGTAATTCTTGAAGAGACCTTTGTCCCCAGGTTTTTTATATGCTGGGTGAACTTTAGCAATTTTCAGCTTATCCGGAAAGGTACCACTAGTGAAGGAGGAGTTAAAAATGTGTAGGAGAACAGGTAGTAATAAGTGATCTACTTTCTCAATGATGCTCATTTGTGTATTGCCTTCGCCTGCTGCTGCATCTTTGGACATTTTTATGATGGCCAGTAATTCATCTGCTGTGACAGGGGATAAGAACAGCTAATTTTGCTGTCTGTTTTGCAGGTAGGCTCTAAATTCCTCATGGTGATCAGGGATGCTCTCTGCAAGATTTTTACCAACATTAATAAAATATTCATTGTCAATGAGAGCGGGGTCCGTTACAACTGAATCATTTATCATACAAGCTGAGTGGGGGCCGAAGGCTGAGTGTTCCTGTTCTGAATAGAATTTATGACATTCCAGATTTTCTTACAACGCATTTGCATCCTGCCCTGAACTAATTTGCAGCCCTATTTTTGTGTCATCAGCAAACTTGCTTACGTCACTGCTGATCCCAGTAACTAAATCGTTTATGTAGATTATGAACAAGAGTGGGCCCAGTACTGACCTCTGGGGAACCCCACTGGTTACACAGCCCCACTCAGATTTAACACCATCTACGCTACCCCTCTGTGTTCTATCGGTGAGCCATGATTTTATCCAATTTAAAACATTCCCCTCGATACCATGAGCCTTAACTTTTCTCAGAAGCCTCTGATGCAGTACTCTGTCAAACGCTTTGCTACACGCTACAGTCTAAGTAAATAACATCGTAATTTTTGTCATGATCTACTACCTCGAAGATTTTCCTAAAAAAACGTCAGCAGATTTGTTAGACAAGTTTTCCCTTTGTAAACCCATATTGAGAGTCGTAGATTAACTTGTTTTTTTCTAAATGCGATCGGATGTTATTTGCTATAATTGATTCAAGAAATTTCCCCACTATTAACGTCAAACTAATCGGCCGGTAATTTGACGCTGATGCTCTGTCTCCCTTTTTTAATATTTGCTTGTTTCTACAAGTCTGGTACAAATCCCGTGTCTAATAATTTTGTAAATAAAATTACGAAGAGTCTGCTAATCTGTTCCTTACACTCTTCAAAATTCGAGGGAAATTTCATCCGGCCTTGGGGATTTTGTCTTCTTTAATTCATTTATCTTCTTAAGAACATCCTCTTTTTGGATAGTGATATGCTTTAATTTCTCTTCTTCATTTCCTCTAAATATCAGTTCCAGCTCTGGCATTTCCTCATGAATTCTTCTGTGAAAAATGATAAGAAGTAGCTGTTTAATGCTTTGCTAATTTTCTCACTATCATTGATCACTTCCCCTCTCTCTAACTTGAAAGGCCCCACTTTGTCCTTAACCTTTTTCCTATATACCTGGAAAAATCCCTTGGGATTCGCCTTGGATTCTCTTGCTATCCTGATTTCGTAGTCCCTCTTTGCCTTCCTTACATTTTTCTTAACATTCCTAGATAGTTCATTATACCAATTTCTGAGATGCTCCTCCCCTCCCTTTAATTTCTTATAAATTCCTTTCTTTAATCCTATGTCATGTTTAAATTTCTTGGTCATCAACCTTGGCTCATTCTTAATTGACCTAATTTTTCTGTATGGTATATTTTGTTCTCGTGCTTTACATAAACTAGTGAATATATTATAGTCATTATCAATTGTTGTGTCGCCAGTGACCTCACCCGTTCCTACCGGGGACTGACCTGACTGTTCCCAGGCAACCTCACCTAGGTACCTTCTTAACCTCTCATAATCCGCCGATCGAAAGTCTGGGACTCTGACCACATTATCATTGTTTTTCGTTTCCAATTTAGGGTGAACCTGATTTCTCTGTGATCACTGCTCCCTAGTTCTTCCCCTATTGTGATATAAGAACATAAGAACATAAGAATGGAGGAAACTGCAGCGGGCCTATTGGCCCATACTGGGCAGTCCCGTTTACACCCAACCCCTATTGCTCATATAAGCATCCAACCTATGTTTGAAGCTATTCAGCGTATTCGAGTTAATGATGATATTTGGTAACTTGTTCCATTCATCCACTACTCTGTTTCCAAACCAGTGTTTACCGATTTTACGCCTAAATCTAAATTTATCTAATTTAAAACCATTGTTACGAGTTCGCACCTGGTTGGATAGTTTGAGTACCTTTGTAATGTCCCCTTTGTTTAGCCCTGCCTTCCACTTATACACCTCTATCAGGTCGCCCCTCGCTCTACGTCTCTCGAGGGAGTGCAAATTAAGATGCTTTAGCCTGTCTCTATATTCAAGGTTCCTAATGCCCGGGATTAGTCTTGTCATTCTCCTCTGAATTCTTTCCAAGGATTCTATATCCATTCTGTAATACGGTGACCAGAACTGAACTGCGTAGTCCAGGTGTGGTCTCACAAGAGCAAGATACAGTTTTAGGATGACCTCGCTAGTCTTGTAACTAACACTCCTTTGTATGAACCCAAGTACTTTATTAGCCTTGTTACGAGCAAAAACACATTGTTTACTTGGTTTAAGGTTCCTACTTATCATTACTCCTAAATCTCTCTCACAGTCGGATTTCTCTATGGCATCGTTGTTCATCTGGTATCTGGTTTCCCTGTTTACATCTCCTATACTGAGTACTTTACATTTGTCGACGTTGAATTTCATCTGCCATTTTTCAGACCATTCGAAAAATTTGTTTAGATCTTCCTGTAGTTTTGCCGAGTCCTCGTCAGATTTAATAACACGTCCTATTTTAGTGTCATCAGCAAATTTACTTATGTTGCTGTCTATGCCGATATCTATGTCGTTTATGTATATAATAAATAATAATGGTCCAAGTACTGAGCCTTGGGGAACACCACTTGTGACGTTGCTCCAATGGGACTTAGTGCAGTTAATGCTCACTCGCTGTTTCCTGTCCTGTAACCACGCCCTAATCCATTTAAGGATGTCACCTTTGATGCCATGAGCTTCTACCTTTCTAATTAGTCTTTCGTGGGGGACTCTGTCGAAGGCTTTGCTAAAGTCGAGATATACCACATCATAATTGTGCCCCTCGTCCACCGATTCGAAAACTGATGAAAAGAATGTTAATAGATTAGTTAGGCAAGAGCGTCCGCTTGTGAAGCCATGCTGGGAATCATTGATCAATCTGTGCTTCTCCAGGTGATTTCGAATAGAGTTTGAGATGATTGCTTCCAGTAATTTGCCTACTATTGATGTTAAACTGATTGGGCGGTAGTTAGAGGATAGTGATCTATCCCCCTTCTTGAAAATCGGTATTACATTCGCTATCCTCCAGGATTCTGGTACTACACCTGTTTTTAAGGACATGTTAAACAACTTTGCTAAGGGCATACTAAGCTCTTCCTTACATTCCTTTAATACTCTGGCAAATATCTCATCGGGACCAGGTGACTTATTAGGCTTTAGTTTGTCTATTTGCTTACTAACATCGTTACTAGTCACTACTATCTCACTTAATTTGTTTTCTTCACTATCTCTGAATAGAGTCGGTGCCTCGGGTATCATGTTTAAATTTTCGGTGGTGAAAACTGTTGAAAAATATTTATTCAAATTATTGCTCATTTCTCTGTCGTTATCAGTGAGCTCGCCGGTGTCTGACCGTATTGGTCCAATCGTTTCTCGTGTTTTAGTTTGATACATTTGGTAGAATCCTTTGGGGTTTGTCTTCGCCTCCTTTGCTATCCTTACCTCATTATTCCTCTTTGCTTTCCTTATCTCGGTTTTAACCCTACTCGCCAATACCCTATAATAGTCCCGGAGGTGAATTTCGCCACGATTTATCCTTCTACCTATAGCCTTCCTTTGGCCAATGATGTTCCTTAAATAATTATTAATCCTTTTAGGGTCATTGTTGTCTGATCTGATTTTTTTGTATGGTATGTTCTGCCTTTGTGCATTAAGTAACTCACTATTTAAATTGTCGTGGAACTCGGCAATCTCAGATCTCGTTATCAGGTCGTTGTCATCTGACAGGTTCACGGCCAAGTGCTACACCCCCTCTCTCAGCTGCCTCTTTAAACTGTCAAAGTTCGCCCTTCTGAAATCTGGTACTTTAGTGGAATTTTCCTTACGTCTGCCCTGAAAGTCTAACTGGAATCTAATTTCTTTGTGATCACTGTTTGCAAATTCGTTCCCTACCTCGACCCTGCTAATGAGGTTTTCTTTGTTTGACAGAACTAAATCGAGTATATTATTACCCCGTGTGGGTTCAGTTATATGTTGACTTAGAAAACAGTCCTGGATAGTCTCGAGAAAATCTTCTGATTCTGAGTTACCTGTAAGGTCAGTCCAATCTATTTCTCCAAGGTTAAAGTCGCCTACTATACAGACTTTGTTGTGTATGGAAGCCCTGCGCATTTCATCCCAGATAAGTCGCTCTTTGACTCTATCAAGATTGGGAGGTCTATATATTACTCCTGTGATTAATTTTTCTCTACCGTCGATTAATTCTATCCAAATTGTTTCTGTATTCCGGTCAGTTTTTATTTCCTTATTTATTTCACACTTCAGATTATCCCTAACATAGATTGCTACTCCGCCTCCTTTCCTGGTCTGCCTATCGGTATGGAACAGTTTGTAACCCGCAATTTGGTATTCGACTGGTAACTCACGTGTGTCTAGGTTGATCCATGTTTCAGTGAATGCAATTATATCGATTTTTTCGGTACATACCAAGGCCCTAATATCATCCATTTTGTTTCTCATACTTCTACTGTTTGCGTAGTATACATTTAAGTTAGTCGTGTTCTGAGTCCTCCCCTTTCCGCGTTTAGTTTTAAACTCCCTGTCTAATTCAGTTTTGTCATCATTCCTAACACTATTTCCCTGTAATCTTTCACTTTGTTTACCCTCTCCCACTGCAGTCTCCTCCACCCCCGTGCTCATATGTTCTCCTAGCAGTTTAAAGACTTCGATATCTTTTGAACTGCCCCCTCTAGAGCCTCAGCCAGGGTTGCTACTCCATCCCTAGACAGGTGCACCCCATCCCTAGCATAAAGGTCCCTTCTGCCATAGAAGTTGTCCCAGTTGTCAATGAATGGGACTGATATTGACTTGCAATATCTGTCAAGACGGTCGTTGACACCAACCGCCCTTGACAACCACTCACTGCCAACTCTCCTTCTAGGCAGGACACCGCATATGATAGGGATCCCTCCCTTAGTCCTAATACGATCTATAGCTGCCTTGAACTTATCAAGAAGCTCCTCACTCCTACACCGACCAATATCATTGCCTCCTGCACTGAGGCAGATAATGGGTTTGTTCCCATTACCAGACAAGATATTGTCCATCCTGTCAATTATATCCCCCACCCCAGCTCCTGGCAAACACACCCTCATCCTATTTTTGTTCTTACCACAAAAGGCCCTGTCCATGTACCTTGCCTGTGAGTCACCAACAATTAAAGTTTTTATACCTTCCTTGTCTTCCCTGTCCCTGACTGTACTAACGTCCAATTCGTCTATCAAGGGACTGAACGAGTTGGTACACTTAGCTGTTGTTGTCGCTGTTGACGTATCCTTGGTGTACTTCTTCACCACCAGCTTGGTCCTCCCATTACTCACAACTTTCCACTCGCTTGAGTTTTCGTCAGACACTGGCTTTACTCGTCCAGCCTCCCCTTTAAACTTCGCCAGCTCTTCTTTTAATTTCAGGTTCTCCAACGTGGCCCTCTCAATTTCTTCATTGGCCTTGGCCAATTTTTCCATGGACCACTCCAGTTTGGTCAACAAACTCTCATACCCAAGACCGCACATAGCACTGGCCATATCTGATAATTATCCCTCTGGAGCTAACCCTGCCGTGACCTTTCCCCTAGTGAGGTCAGAACACAACTGATAGTATTTGTTAATACTAGGTCTAATATATTGTCACCTGTATTTTTTCTAGGGATTCTATATCCATTCTGCAGTACGGTGACCAGAACTGAACTGCATAATCCAAGTGAGGTCTCACAAGGGCAAGATATAGCTTTAGGATGACCTCTCTAGTCTTGTAACTAACACTCCTTTGTATCAACCCAAGTACTTTGTTAGCCTTTGGAATTGAATTGAAACAGTTTATTTAGCCAGAAAACACACATACAGAATGGATAATAATAACAATATTAACATGGCTGAGCCAGTTGAGAACCTGAGCCCTCTTTGAGGCACCTGATATATACTATACATTTTTCTCAAGGAAGTATTATGTAACATTTAGTAACATCTGGAATAGTACAGTAGCATGGTAGTAATAAGTACATCTCATAATGTTACCATGGTTATCACTTCAATATTTATTTATTTTATTATTTATTATTTTTATTTTTTATTTATTTTATTTATTTTTATTATTGTTTTGTTTATTTATTTATTTATACATACACATACACATACATATACATATATATCACTGACGAGTCAAGACGGGTCAGACGCACCTGGCGCTGCTCAGCAGCAGCCACGTCAACTGTTATGTTGGCCCATCCCAACTCCCTCCCCTGAACCCTCCTCCCCACGGGAATATCAACAAGTTCTCGCCAGAAGTTACTATTTCATTTGGGGAAGGAATGGAACCAGTGTTGAATAGTGGTGAACAGTGCTTAAGTCAGTGAAAAACAACTCAGCAGTTGAGTCTTACCCAAGCTAACCTTCACACATTGAGGTCCCAGGTACCCAGTGATAATTCCCCTGAGACTCCACGATAGAGGCCTGGGACCACACCTCAGACCACGTGGTGTCCCCATGATGCTACGACACCACGTAGTGAATGAGTTGCTACAGCATCATATGAAGTTCCTCATAACACCATCTGTGAGGGAATTACTACACCACGTGATGCCCCTCATGAGAGATTGATAAGGAAGGTAGAAGCACATGGAATAGGTGGATCAGTATTAAAATGGATTAGGTCATGGTTAACTGGTAGGAAACAAAGAGTCAGCATAAATGGATTAAAGTCAGACTGGGGTGCGGTCAAAAGCGGAGTTCCCCAGGGATCTGTATTAGGCCCTCTGCTGTTTGTTATATTCATTAATGATCTTGATTTAGGCATAACTAGTAGGATTAATAGAATTTGCAGATGATGCCAAAATGGGGGAGAGTGATAAATTCAGACAGTGACTTTGAACACCTTCAAAGAGATCTAGATACCTTACATGAGTGGTCAGTAGACTGGCAAATGAATTTTAATACTGATAAATGCAAAGTACTACAGATAGGGAAGACGAATACAAACGTTAAGTATAAACTAGGTAACACGGAAATAGAAAACTCAGTTTGTGAAAAAGATCTAGGTGTATTTGTTAGCAACGACTTGAAACCTAGAAAACAATGTATTAGCGTTCGCAACAAGGCAAACAGGATTCTTGGGTTCATATTTAGGTCTGTGAGTAACAGAACTGCTGACGTTATCTTGAAACTTTACCTAGCATTAGTGAGGCCACACATGGATTATGCGGTTCAGTTCTGGTGTCCTTATTATAGAATGGACATAGATTCTTTGAAGAGTACAAAGAAGAATGACAAAAATGATCCATAATATTAGAAACCTTCCATATGAAGAAAGACTGAAGAGCTTAGGCTTACATTCATTAGAGAGGCGTAGAGTTAGGGGAGATATGATAGAGGTGTACAAGTGGGTAAGTGGGATTAACAAGGGTAAAATGGAAGATGTTCTGAGGCTCAGTAATAACGAAATAACTAGAACAAATGGCTTTAAATTAGATAAATTCCGATTCAGAAAGGATATAGGCAAGCAATGGTTTAGTAATAGAGTTGTGGATATGTGGAATAGACTACCGAGTGCTATAGTAGGATCGGGGACGCTAGGGAGCTTCAAGACGAAGTTGGATAGGCACATGGAAGTGCTGGGATGGGTGTGAAAGAGATCTGCCCTGTATGGGCCAGTCGGCCTCCTGCAGTATCCCACTTTTCTTATGTTCTTATGTTCATAACACCATCTGTGAGGGAATTACTACACCACATCAGGCCCCTCAAACACCATCTGTGAGGGAATTACTACACCACATCAGGCCCCTCAAACACCATCTGTGAGGGAATTACTACACCACATCAGGCCCCTCAAGCACCATCTATGAGGGAATTACTACAGCACATCAGGCCCCTCAAGCACCATCTGTGAGGGAATTACTACAGCACATCAGGCCCTTATCACACCATCTGAGGAATTACTACATCATCAGGACCCTCATACACCATCACTGTGAGGGGAATTACTACATCATCAGGCCCTCAGCACCAGCTATGAGGGAATTACTACAACACATCAGGCCTCAAGCACCATCTGTGGGGAATTACTACAGCACATGGGCCCTTATCACACACCATCTGTGAGGGTACTACATCATCAGGACCTGCTTTACCATCTGGCCAGGGGAGTGCTACATCAGGCCCCTCATACACCATCTGTGAGGGAATTACTACACCACATCAGGCCCCGCATAACACCATCTGTGAGAGAATTACTACATCATCAGGCCCCTCGTAACACCATCTGTGAGGGAATTACTACACCACGTCAAGCCCCTCATAACACCACCTGTGAGGGAAATAGTACTGTACTTGATGCCCCTCATAATGCCATCTGTGAGGGAGTTACTACACTACGTGTCTGCTGTTCAACACCTCAGCTCACATGATCTACGTGTGTAAACATTAATCTGTATGTTCACTGTATGTTCCTTCACCTTTCTCTAATGAAGGCTTTTGTTAAACCACCAATGTATGTAATTAGTCATTTATGTCCAATGTATATTTTCAGCCTTCGGGCTGCAAACTTTTTCAATAAACCGTTTATTATTATTATTATTATTATTATTATTATTATTATTATTATATACACATATATACATACATATATATATACATATATATATATATATATATATATATATATATATATATATATATATATATATATATATATATATATATATATATATATATATACATACATACATACACATACACATATACATATAAATTAGAGTGGAATTGAAAAACATAAGAACAATGGGGGAGCAGTACAACCTGGGTTGTACAGTAATAAGGTTGAACAAGAGGACAGAGCTTTCAGGATTATGTCTAGTTGGCAATTATGTTTATTGCAATGGTAATTACTTATTTATTTACATGATAATTTCCGATAAAACGGCCTTGTTACGGGTAAAAACACATTGTTTACTAGGTTTAAGATCCCTACATATCATTACTCCTAAATCTTTTTCACAGACGGATTTCTCTATAACATCGTTGTTCATCTGGTATCTGGTTTCTCTGTTTACATCTCCTAGACTAAATACTTTACATTTGTCCACATTAAATTTTATCTGTCATTTTTCTGACCATTCAAAATTTTTTTTTCGATCTTCCTGTAGTTTTGCGGAGTCCACGTCAGATTTAATTATACGCCCTATTTTAGTATGATCTGCAAATTTGCTTATGCTGCTGTCTAAGCCTATATGTATGTCGTTTATGTATATAATAATTTGTAAAGGTCCAATTACTGAGCCTTAGCGTACTCCACTAGTGACGTTACTCCAATCAGATTTAGTGCCATTAATGCTTACTCGCTGTTTACTGTCCTGTAACCACGCGAGATAGTAGTGACTAGTAACGATGTTAGTAAGCAAATAGACAAACTAAAGCCTAATAAGTCGCCTGGTCCCGATGAGTATTAAAGGAATGTAAGGAAGAGCTTAGTATGCCCTTAGCAAAGTTGTTTAACATGCCCTTAAAAACAGGTGTAGTACCAGAATCCTGGAGGATAGCGAATGCAATACCGATTTTCAAGAAGGGGAATAGATCACTATCCTCTAACTACCGTCCAATCAGTCTAACATCAACTGTAGGCAAATTAATGGAAGCAATCATTTCAAACTCTATTCGAAACCACCTGGAGAAGCACAAATTGATCAATGATTCCCGGCATGTCTTCACAAGCGGGCGTTCAAGTCTAACTAATCTATTAACATTCTTTTCATCAGTTTTCGAATCGGTGGACGAGGGGCACAATTATGATGTGGTATATCTCGACTTTAGCAAAGCCTTCGACAGAGTCCCCCACGAAAGACTAATAAGAAAGGTAGAAGCACATGGCATTAAAGATAATATTCTAAAATTGATTAGGGCGTGGTTACAGGACTGGAAACAGTAAGTGAGCATTAACCGCACTAAATCCCATTGGAGCAACGTCACTTGTGGAGTTCCCCAAGGCTCAGTACAGTACTTGGACCATTATTATTTATTATATACATAAACGACATAGATATTGGCATAGACAGCAACATAAGTAAATTTGCTGATAACACTAAAATAGGGCGTGTAATTAAATCTGACGAGGACTCGGCAAAACTACAGGAAGATCTAAACAAATTTTTCGAATGGTCTGAAAAATGGCAGATGAAATTCAATGTGGACAAATGTAAAGTACTCAGTATAGGAGAAGTAAACTGGGAAACCAGTTACCAGATGAACAACGATGCCATTGAAAAATTTAGGAGTAATGATATGTAGGAATCTTAAGCCAAGTAAACAATGTGTTTTTGCTCGTAACATGGCTAGTAAAGTACTTGGGTTCATACAAAGGAGTGTTAGTTACAAGACTACCGAGGTCATCTTAAGATTATATCTTGCTCTTGTGAGACCTCACCTGGATTACGAAGTGCAGTTCTCGTCACGGTATTACAGAATGGCTATAGAATCCTTGGAAAGAATACAGAGGAGAATGACAAGGCTAATCCCGGGCATTAGCAACCTTGAGTACAGAGACAGGTTAAAGCATCTTAATTTGCACTTCCTCGAGAGACGTAGAGAGAGGGGCGACATGATAGAGGTGTATAAATAGAAGTCAGGGCTAAACAAAGGGGACATTACAAAGGTACTCAAACTATCCAACCAGGAGCGAACTCTTAACAATAGTTTTAAATATGACAAACTTAGATTTAGGCGCGAAATAGGTAAACACTGGTTTGGAAACAGAGTAGTGGATGAATGGAACAAGTTACCAAATATCATCATTAACTCGAATACTCTGGATAGCTTCAAACAACAAACTTAGATTTAGGCGCGAAATAGGTAAACACTGGTTTGGAAACAGAGTAGTGGATGAATGGAACAAGTTACCAAATATCATCATTAACTCGAATACTCTGGATAGCTTCAAACATATGTTGATGCTTATATGGTTAATAAAGTTAAAATAGATTGCCCAGTATGGGCCAAAGGCCCGCTGCAGTTTCCATTCTTGTGTTCTTGTGGCGTAATCAATTTTAGAAAATCTCCTCCAATGCCATGAGCCTCCACTTCGCATTAGTCTTTCGTGGGGACTCTGACGAAGGCTTTTGCTAAAGTTGAGATATTCCTCATCCTATTCGTGCCCGTCGTCCACTGATTCGAAAACAGCTGAAAATAATGTTAATAGATTAGTTGTGATGAGCGTCCGCTTGTGAAACCATGTTGTGTAATCATTGATCAACTTATGATTCTCCAGGTGATTTCGAATAGAGTTTTAAATTGTTGCCCTGTAATTTTGCCTACAATTGATGTTAAACTGATTGTACAGTAGTTAGAGGATATTAGAGCTCACTTTACTCCGATTACTATCTCACTTAATCTTTTTTCGTCACTGTCTCTGTAGATAGTCGCTTCCTCGGCTATCATGCTTAAATTTTCGGTTGGAAACTGATGAAAAATATCTGTTCAGATTATATTGCTCGTTTCTCCGTCGTTATCAGTTTGCAGGTATCTCATTGTATTGGTCCAATCTGGTTTCGAATTTTAGTTTTAGTTTGTTATATGTTAATACATACTCGCATTTTTACAGGTATAAAAGCAAACAATCCACATTTAAATACCTGTAAACACGCACGCACGCATTTATGCCTTGGTGAGTTTCACCTGCTCTACAACCTTTTGTTGCGCATTTTTGCCAAACTATATAATTTTCTTAAACGTCTTTCTTTACACTCTGTTTGAAACGATATAGTATGTCATTGTAAAATTAACTCAGAGAAATACCCATATTAAATTATCTAAGTTACAGATACGAAAGTCTGCCATATTGAATTACCTTATATTCGTAATATATATATATATATATATATATATATATATATATATATATATATATATATATATATATATATATATATATATATATATATTATATATATATCTACCCCTTAAATGCTTCAAAGCATTTTAACCTTGAGCCACTGACAAATAAATTTGTGTAACATATTATCAATTTTGTAATTGACCATCACTAAGGTTTATGAGAATTAATTTCAATCAAACTTGATTCAGCAGAAGTCTTTCTGTGACATGATGATTTATACACTTCTAAACTGTTGCTCAATCTATGGGATGATTATTCCTTTTATGAACGAAAGTGCACTCGCTTTCAGATGCTGTTCTAATATTGTACTTGTGCTGTTTAATTCTAAGTTGCAATGCTTTCCCAGTCTGACTCATAATTTCCATTACAATTGCTACTTGGAATGCGTAAACACTTCATTTACATTCATGTGGGTTATTCTTGATTAACATATTAGTAATACTTTGAGTTATACTTAAAATAACATTAATGTTTAATAATTTAAGGACTTAGCTAACTTGGACAAATTCATTGTGTAAGGTAGAGTATCAAAATATTTATTTGTAAGAACTAGTCTAGTTTGAGTAGAATAAAAGGATTTTTTAGCCCTTAAAACAACGATCAACAAACAATGAAGGCGACTCAAATGTTTGTGTAATGGACTGAATGTGTTGCTGTTCTTTCTTCAATAAATTCAAGGTCACACATGTAAAAGATCCCAAAAAACATAGAGAAAAAAATTACATTTTGCAGACTCATGGTGACTAAATAAAAATGTATGGAAACTGTCTACCTGTCTTGAATAAAGACGAAATAAGGATGTTCCATTGTTTCCCCTTTTCCTGTGTGATTTTATCAAGATTTATCTTGTTTGACTCAGGCCTTAGGGTTTAGGCATCATGACTTTTTGAGCAGTGACCTGACCGCCTCCTGCACCGCCTGTGACCCTGCAGCTCTCGCCACAGCCAGGATCGTGTTCGGTGAGTCACTAAATGAACTGATAAGGTAACTCCTTTGTATATTTATTGATTATAGTCATACTTTTGCAGTAGAAAGTTTATTTATGCTATTAATTTTCAGGGTCGTGTACATTGTGTCCTTAAACGTACATAAGTGGAAGAACCAAGTTATGGGTAGAGAAACGATGTTTGGATTAGTCATATAAAATGGTTTTTATACATTTAAGAACAATATATGTATCACTTTTATCCTATCTTCCATTTGGATATAAATCATATCGCCTCTCCTTTAGCGTCTCAAGAAAATGCAAAGTCATCAAATTCAGTTTTCTTAATTAATCTCAGTGTATATGAAAGGTTTCTACCGGTCCGGAAATAAATGGTCATCCATTTATGACTGCTTTAAAATATTTATATTTACATTTTCAAAACGGTGATCACACTGAACAGAATAATCTAAGTGAGGTCTCACTAACGGTAGATAATGTCAAGTTGTAAAATAATATTAGTATTAACTAACGCTCCTTGATATAAGACCTTCCACTCTATTTACCTCACTATGTATATCATTGTCTTGGCTTTCGATGTCTGCTGCTGGTTTCCTATATACTGTATATTAATTTCCTAACCATAACACTTTTCCTTGCACTACAGTAATTTACATTAACAATTTCTCGGTCCATATTTCGGACTTCCTGTAAACCTCTGTCTTCATCTGAATTACTTATACGTCGTATTTTTTGTGGTCATGAATTGGTGTCACGTCTGTTAACCTTGACCTAATCATGTTGAGATTTTCACTCTTAATATCGTGCATCTCTATTTCCCTTATTAACAATTTGTGTGCAATTATATAGAAAATTAACTTATTATGTTTTACCCCGACCAACGTAAGTGTAATCTTAGTCCATAAAGTCAGCTCTATTTCAGATCTTATTTCTCTATGATATCTATTCCTAACTTACTCTCTACGTCAGTGTTATATATTCGAGTCTTTCTCTAAAAGCAACACAAGTTTGAGTCAATTATTTCACCGGTTAGACTCTTCTATAAGATGCTTGAAGGGGCAGGCTTCAACTACTGAACTTCTAAGAATTCCTCTGATCATTATTTTCCGGTTAGAATGGTGCGGTCAGTCTTATTAAATGCTACCCTTACAAAATAATTTCGCTTCCATACTATCAAGATTTGGTGGTCTACATATTGCCCCGGTGATTTTTTTTAACTTCGTTCAGCTCTATCAACATTTTCTCTCCTAACTTTTAAATTAGTATCAAATAATTATATGCCCATTAATTTGATATTCAATCGGCAACTTTCGTGAATCTCGATGAAGTGTTTGCGAATGTTGTTATAATTAATCTTTCTGAACACAAAGTGCTCTAAGTTTACAGTGCTGTTATTAAGTAAACATTTTGGCTATATTTCCTGTTTCTTCCAGCTATCGACTTTTAACATTATCTCTTGAATTTATTTATTTTTTTATTATTAATATCGTACGAATAAACGGCCCGAGCAGCTTGTAAGCTGATAAGTGGCGAAATGATAAATATCAACAAAATAAACATTACCTTTATTGTTACACCTTCCCATTATTATTTCTGTGACTCTTGCTGTTTAAGACTTTGGCAGCCTAACAACTGACCCCAGTATAATTAACCCCAGTTTGAACCTCTCCCCACAGGTATGTTGATGTTCCTGGATGTACCACAGAGGGGCTAGGGTAGCTGATCTGAGGTGGGGGGACCTGATGACTGCCACTTCCCTCTCATCTCCACCTCCCCCCTTCCCTCCACTACATGGTACTGCTGTACGGTGTCATACTCGTATGTAGTATCATCTGTGCTGATTTGTACTTATCATGTGAGTTTACTTGTAATATGTACAGTAGTCACCTGTACATAACTAATGTACTCACTTGTGTGTGTATTTATATATGCCATACATACAGTAGGATAGATAGATAGATAGATAGATAGACGGTGTGAGTGGGTTTGGCCAACCTGTGGTCGGCGCTCCTGTACACGACGTGATTGATCTCATTCGTACTCTCGTCTTGTGAATTTTAGGAAGTCCCTAATTTTTCGGCTGGTGTGGATTCTCCTCAGTAAATTCACCATTTTTTACCCTTCTCGGTTGTCTTACTATCTTCCAAAGCA
>NW_024718545.1:4662981-4670615 GCF_018991925.1 Homarus americanus
TAATGAGACATGTTCACATACATTATATATATATATATATATATATATATATATATATATATATATATATATATATATATAGTAAAGGATATTTATAAGAGAGTAAAAGAGAGAAGTTTTGGGTAGTGGCCGTGATAGTTATTTACATCTTATCGTATCTTCTACGTCAATACACTTTATCTTATATGTCGTTACACATCTATTACGTCTTAAGGGCGACTTTCAACACTGCTTGTTACGAGACTCTTATTAATTACGAACATGACATGACACATTATAACACCTTCTATTGAAGTTACTTAGACATTATATTTACGTTACTAGGATATCATATTACGTTACTTTGACACTGATTTCGACACGAACATGAAATGAATACACTTCCCACGTAAGTAACTCATCCCATGGAAAAAGCTCTGACAAAACACTCACGTGACCTAGGGAGGCCTATATAGCAGGTAGTCCTGGGTTGTCTCTATGGGGAGACTGCTTAGCTGGGCGCCGGAGGGAAGTTCCCGGTCCTGACCGGAGGCGACTGGAGGCGACTGAGGCGACCGGGAGGGGTGGCTTGCCCGCCCCTGACTTCTCGAAAGCAGGACTCGCAAGAAGTTGGCCCTTCTTGGTTCAAGACACACTCTCCCTGTCTCTGGCTATCTCTATGTATCTCGCCTTCGCTCTCCCTGAGGGAGGACTAGGACGTCCTATATATTGGGAGGCGAGCCGTCAGGTTGAGCTGGTCGGGGGGGGGGGCGGCGAAGGGTCTCCTTACATTTGACCTGGCCAATGTGAGGTCAGGTCTGGACTTTTTCAGAGACTATAAGTTATATCTTCTGGAGAAGTCATCAGGTGGAGCCGTGTGTATATTGGGAGAGAGTCGGCCGGTGCCCCCTTACATGTATGACATGGGAGGGGAGCCTGGCTGATTTATAACCCTTGGTCAGCCGTGAGAGTTACCCTACACTTGACCTCCTTAATGTCGGGTCAGGTCTGGACTTCTTTCTGCGGTGTAGGATATTGTGTATATTGGGAGAGAGTCGGCTGGTGCCTTCTTACATGTTTGTTGGCCGTGTGACATGGGAAGGGAGCCTGGCTGATTTATAACCCTTGGTCAACCGTGAGAGTTACCCTACACTTGACCTCCCTAATGTCGGGTCAAGTCTGGAGTTTCTGAGATGTAAGCTGTGGTCTGACAACCCATCACTACAGTATCTACACCTATGTTTATAACATGGTTAGGGTTGTACAGCATGTACTGTACTCTGTGAGCTTATTTAGGCCTCAAGGAGCTTGGCCCGTGGTGACCGAGCGATGTAATGGCCCCTGTCTCATCAACAGAAGTATTATATAAACGGGTTATTTACATCTGATTTATATTCAGATTCATCCCCTGTAATTTTCCACTATCTGTGAGGACATGAACTGAACACGTGAACGGAAGCCTTCCCAAGAGGGAGAAGCCCATATGTCAGCATCTATGTAAGCGACGCCTTCAGGCAGTCACTCACACCTACTAATATCGAACGGACATTGATTCACGTTTATATACATAAACGCCGTCCTTTCTCATCATGCTCATAAATAGTGGAACTTACGGTTGATCTACACTCAGGAATTATATAAACATGATACTTTTCTAATAAAACAAGAAACTTCAATTGGGTTTCGTTACTAAAGCCCAATATAATATATATTTTAATAATAATAATAATAATAAACGGTTTATTAATAGAATTGCAGCCGGTGGCTGAAAATATACAGACTTACATTAGATTTAGACATAATGATATAATATGCATTGAATACATTTACAGGGCTGTGCAGTGCATAAATCAGGAGTTGTTTATTATTTTAACAATAGATGGGATGGTGCTGTTCTTATATCTATCGGTGCGGGCTCCTATGGGCTGAATTTTGTTGTAGTAGCGGACTGCGCGAGTTGGGTGGGGGGCTGCAGGTGGCAGGAGGTGGCGATGGCGAGGGTGGTGCAGTAATCCACGGCCAAACCTTTCCAGTGCTTGGTGGTGGAGGTCACTGAGGGATGGCATTTCCAGGGTGGAGAGAGCGTTGGTGTAGCCGGAGTATTCTGCGCCGAGCATGATTCTGCAGGCCCTTTTCTGTACCTTCTCTAGCTGACGTTGTTGGGTGGAGTTGAGAGAAGACGACCAGGCTGGTGACGCATACGTTAGTTTGGGGAGAATAAAGGCATTGTAGATGGTCCTCAGCTCTGGCGTGGGTGTCCCAAGTGACCTAAGTCTTCGTAGCATGTAGAGACGGTACGAGGCTGCCTTGACTGTGTTATTTACATGGGCCTTCCAGTCAAATTTGTTGTCTATAGTTACACCCAGGAGTTTGGCAGACTGCACCAGCTGGAGAGGATGGGCACCCACTGAGACTGCTGGGGCTTGCACTGGAGTGGTGGTGCATGACTACGGTTTTGGTGTGGTTGATGGTGACCTTGTTCTCCGTAGTCCATGCCTGTAGCCTGTCCAGGGTGCCTTGTAGCGATGAGTAGTCTGGTGCGGTGTTGTCCACTGAAACCCCTACATTGCAGTCATCCACGTACTTCCACCTGTGAGGAGTGAACCAACCTGGTTAATTGGGAATTAACCAACCAGTTCACTCCTTTTATTCTTCTTTTTGCCATTAACAACCTTAAACGGCTCCCGTTCTTCACATTCACTGCTGCTGGACAGCTCCAAATCCGACAACAGTCCTCCTGCAGTACCATGGGTTACATTTCTGTATCCACCACCCAATTTCGTCACTTTAGTAAGCGACCTGCTCGTTGCTGCTCTCCCGTCAGCCATGACAGTACGTCAAGTGAATCAACTGGAGTATCTACTGTTGGACCAAATAGTTCAAAATCCGGGACAGGCCCCCAATATTTGTTACGTGTCAAAGGGGTAAGGCTCGTAACAAACAAAAAGTGAATGTAGTTAAAGAGAATTGCAATAAGTAGTTCTTAAATTTGTATTGAGAAGAACTCCAACTACGGTGTAATGTATGGATTGAATGCAACCCCTTTTATTATCTGAATACTTGATGATTGGAGTAAAGAAACTTAAATAAAATGTATAGCTCTATTACAAATGCTTACCACTAAATAACAATGAAATAAAGCTAATCACATGCACATACTAGGTTACTTTAAGGTTTGCCAATATCACTGACAATCAAATCAATACACGATTTTAGAACATAAATACATAAAACACCGAAACAGCCAGCCAGCCTCAACAATGAATACCCTCTGCTGTTAGGCCTTGCATCAGGAGCGACTCACAACACTCCTTTACTTTGCAAAAGCATGAGGCAGACTTACTGCGTACTGGACCCCAAGTGCCAAGATCGCCCAGCAAATACATATGAGCACCACCAAACTAAATCCTGTTTGGTGTGGGAAATTTTGGACCCCACATTACCTATCTAGAGCTAAGACTTTGGTATTTTCTATCATATGTTTAATTAATTAACCATAGATTTTGTCCCATAACAATAATTATATCACCTTACTTTGTATCTCTGTGGGATGTTAGCATTCTTCACGGCACTACCAAGTCTAAAGAGGATGACCCAAGCCTTCCCAGCTCCCTCCATGAACTCTTCCAGATCCTGCAGCGACAGATTAGGATAAGCCGAGTCCTTCGGGGTCGATTCTTTAAGATTTCCCAGGTTAATATCTCCCCCTAATTGGAATAGTCGAGAGCCTCATTGTTACAGCACAAACAAAGTGAAATTGTAATTCTTCTTCGGGCAAGTCTACGTAATTGCTGTAATTGTGAAGATGAACTTTCGCATCTTTACTTTGAGGTAAAATTATAGGCAGTAATATCTAATAGTAAGACCCAAGCCTTCTCTGTCTACCTGATTCATTATGAACTGTGGATAGATTTCTGGTGGACGAGAAGCGACACTTAGTGTTCTGGTGGAAGGGTTATGATTGAGAAAGGGTCTTTGGTGGTATAAGTATGATTCAGTAAATGTGGGAGCAGGGTCATGATTTAATAACAAATGTGGGAGACCGCAGATTCTTGTGTCGTTCTTATGTCACGAATGTTGGTCGAATTAAGACAAGAAGTAGAATTGACTTTTAGATTTATTTCTATTGCAAGAATTCAGAGTCACTTTAATCTGGCTATCATTGATAATTACGGTAAATTGTTAAGTTTTATTTATTTAAAAAAAATACCATGAAGAAAAAATCACTGACCATTGTAGTTCTCAAGCTGCATCCCAAAACATATTGTTCACATCAGTAGTTCAGTATTCCTCTCTCGCTCTGGAAGAAGGCTGAGTTATATTTCTCATACAAATCACTTAATAATCAACTTCATATTAGGACACATGGATGTTATGAATATACAGGTGTGACAATGGGTGCTTCCTGTTATTGATGTATACAATATTTACAGTATGCAATAAACTTTCCATTAAAAGTTACTCAGTTAAAATAAACAAAGGCAAAAATAAATAAAATTAACTTCTCGGCAACTGTGCTACAGAATATCAGTAAGGTAACGTAAATTAATGTTTATTATACACTAGCAGAATCACCGCCCTCCGGGCGGCTCATCCACTAGGCCACGGTATGACGCCACCCTCTGGGAGGCTCCCCATTGTGTCACCGTTCAGTCCCAAGAACTTCTTCTTCCATCAATAGTTCATTAACAGTGTATGTAAGTTCCACCATGTTTTTCACTACAACGGTACAGCAAAGTATATTTTTTTAGCAATAAATTGTTATTATTTTATTGTCTAATCATCACTACATAAAACACCACCCATCATCACTACATATAACATCATCCATCATCAATACATATAACGCCACCCATCATCACTACCTATAACACCATCCATCATCACTACATATAACGCCACCCATCGTCACTACATATAACACCACCATCACCATATAGCCAATATCTGCAGCAGTTGTCGGAGTAAGCAGAAGCTCTCGTTCCTGAGGCAGAGCAAAGCCGACCGAAGGAGAGAGAAGGACAGTCGACATCTCATCCATGCTGTAACATAACTCTGGGCTGCTGCTTGCCTGGAGATCGCCCGCGAGTCTGGCGTAGAAACATCTTGCGCTTGGGCCCATCCCACCAGGAGGTTGTGAACACTAGCGAGTGAAGCTGCCTTGATCGACATTTTGAATTCCTCTCCCCATATGCCCCTTCTCTTGTCGTTCTCGTTCCTCCTATGTGCTGCATCAAGAGCTAGGTTACGGTGACAAACGGCCATGGGATCAAAACCTGATGTCGAAGAAGGCTCGCTGTCCCCGCGTCCAGAATCCTCGAGCACTGACGTCCCACACGGGCTTCGTTAGATGTGTTTGAAGTCCTGTGTTGGAAGATTCGCCATCCAGTGGAAGGAGGGTCGGTTCTACCATGACGTCCCGGCAGATTTCTTCAACAACGTGGCCCAGCCTCCCCAATAACCACACCTTCGCCACCATTTATTTACCTTATATTCAATATCCTAATACATAAGAAGCTATCCTATCTGTGTAATTAGTTGAGCCGCAGATCTTATGGTATTCAGTAGTACTAGTCAATTAGTACTACTACTATGGCCTCCAGCCTCCCCCAATAGCCACAATCTCCACCATTTATTTACCTTAATATTAAATATCCTAATACATAAGAAACTATCCTATCTGTGTTAAATTAGTTGAGCCGCAGATCTATGCGGCATTCAGTGACTGAGCCTCTACTACTACTACTACTACTACTACTACTACTACTACTACTACTACTTTTTAAAACGTGGCCTCCAGCCCTTCCAATAGCCACACCTTCGCCGCCATTTATTTACCTTAAACTTAACTATCCTATATAAGAAGCTATCCTAACTGTGTTAGATTAGTTGAGCCGCAGATCTATGCGGCAATCAGTAACTGTAGCCTCATAGTCAATATCTGCAGCAGTTGTCGGAGTAGGGGCAGAAGCTGTTCCTGAGGCAGAGCAAAGCCGACCGAAGGAGGAGAAGGACAGTCAACATCTCATCCAGGCTGTAACATAACTTCTGGCTGTTGCTTCTGTTCGGAGATCAACCCGTGAGTCTGGCATAGAAACATCTTGCACTTGGGGCCCATCCCACCAGAGGTTGTGGAACACTAGAGGAGTGAAGCTGCCTTGATCAACATTTTGAATTCTCTCCCCATATGGCCCGTCCTTGTCGTTCTCGTTCCTCCTATGTGCAGCATCGAGAGCTAGGTTACGGTGACATGCGGCCATGGGATCAAAATCCTGATGTCGAAGAAAGCTTGCTGTCCCGTCCAGAATCCCGCATACCTGACGTCCACACGGGCTTCGTTAGATGTGTTTGAGTCCTGTGTTGGAAGATCTCGCCATCCAGTGGAAGGAGGTTGGTTCTACCATGACGTCCCGCAGATTTCTTCAACATATTTGTGTGAGATCCCTTACCTCGTCATGCCTCATGCATATGAAGCCCCCTTCTTGCAGACCATGGCGTGATCGCTCTCATAGAAGAGCCACACACGCATTGGGAGGGCAAACCATCTACTGGCCAACTGTACCTTGTAGAAATGCATCTGTAAATTCTTGTTTGTTAAGGCTGAAACCATTTGCCCTTATCTTTGAACGGAATTAACCAGTTCGAGGCGCCCACCTCCTGCGCTATAGCTACTTTTTGTCAAATTTTCGAACCTGCAGCAATAGTTGCTGCAACATGTCATTTGGCAGTGCTGCCGATCTGTTGTAATGGACCTACGGATCTTATTTACTTCGCTGGTGTCCACTTCCTGTTGCATTCTGGGCTATTATGTGGTCAGTGAGGCCGCCGTGAGCTTAAGTGAATTCTGATGTTCAGTGTCAGTAATCTCCTCTGGATTAGTTAGTCCCATCCCTCCAGTCTTGGTGGAAGTGCAAGAAGTGTTCTTTCTGCTGGGGTAAGTCAGGTGTTTCACTTAGTTTGGGAATGAACTTGACACTGATGGCTTCTTCCAGAGGGTGGAGGAGGGGTCCGATCTCAGAGATGGTACGCATCAGGTAGTTCCAGCGATGCTTGACTCCATGGGTGAATGCTGCAAGGCCGCATGTGGCTCTGTGTTAGCAATCTCAGATAGAGCTTGGATTTCGCTAACCCACTCATTCACCTTTCCCGCTACGTACTCGGTCTTGAAGTCCGTAGTGCCAATTACTGCGTGCCTAGATGTCTCCGTCCTTAGTTATTTTGACCTCACTTCGGCCAAAACCTCCAATGCCCGTTCGTAATGTTCTGCTTCACGATGAGGAAGGACTTGCTGGCGTTTGGGTGGTACCCTATGGGTGGACCTCACGATGTTACCAGGTCCCCACTTTTGATGCCCCCACTTTTCCTGCTACTACTACTACTACTACTACTACTACTATTTTTTCCTTTTTTAAACGTGGCCTCCAGCCTCCCCAATAGCCACATTCTCGCCGCCATTTTATTACCTTAAATTAACTATCATACTAATACTACTACTACTACTAGTACAGTTGTGTTCTGACCTCGCTAGAGGAAAGGTCACGGCAGACTTAGCTCCGGCGATAATTTGTCGGTAATGGATAGTGCCACTTTGAACACAGCTGTGCCCTTCTGAGGGCCGGGAGTAGAAGGTCAAACAAGAAAACTTGAAATTAAGG
>NW_024718546.1:0-5827 GCF_018991925.1 Homarus americanus
GTTCCTCGTCCTGACACAAGCAGCCATCGCAAATATTATCAACTTATAAATGCATCAGAATCTGAAACAGAAAAAAATATTGTTAGTTGGGTTGTTAACGAATGAAGTCAGAAAGCAATGTTCACTATTTAATTGTAATGCACTAATGCAGCTGTACGTTAGATTTTCGATAAATTTCACGCTAAAATTTACCTAGCAAAAGGTTGCAAAATATTGAAACTGAAATTATTTTCTGTTTATACACACTAAAATCTACCAAAAAAGTGATGGGCCATTAGTTTTAGCTGATCTTCCCTCCTATGACACACCCTACTATGGAACAGCCTACTCTGGGTGAGAATTTTGGCATTAAACAGATCGGATTCTTCCCTACACTCGATAAGACTTACTACACGACTGCCACGTGTAATATGAGTAAGCCTTATGACACTTGGAACCCTAATATCCTACGTCTCACTCTTACTATACGATATGCAATATATGCACACACATATGAAAGGAAACTTTTAAACTACAAGTAAAAAGCAATTGTGAACAAGAAGTGACTGGGAGGAATAATTAACACTTGCAAGGTAACAAGGGAGGAAGGAATATATGGTAGCAAGGTCGTGTCCTGTCACGGTCGCCATTTGTTACGAGTTGGGGATTTAGAACATAGTTATACGTCTACCCAGATCCCAACAGGTAACAACATAAAAAACAAAACAAAGACAATCGGACTATAAAAGGGTAGACAAAGGATGCGAGTTTTCGTTGTATATAATAGAGTACCATAAATCCCTTAACAAAATATTCAGCTTATAAATTACCCTTAACCAAACTTAACCTAAACATTAACAGTATATACATATTAATAAACATAAAACAATCTTGAAGCAAGTGGACGTGGGGGAGTTAATACAAAATATAAGTACTTAAGTGAGGAACTGAGATGGCTGACGAGTAAGGCCGAGTATTGTAGAAGACGGTAGGTAGTCACTGCACGTAGGTTTAGAGGATAGATGATCCTGTGGTCACTTCCCAGAGCCAAGTGCTCTTTCCTCGAATTGGAGCTGACAAAGAAGACTGAGGAGGTGACGCAACAACCAGGATAGGGAGAAGGGAAACCTCGGAGTGGTAACTAAGACGAGTCATACTCGTGTCTCGTCCCTAGATGGCGTTGCTCGTGGTGCTGGGTAGGTAGATCAGGACAATAGATGGCGTGGTTCGTAGTGCGGGGTGGAGGGGTTCGTAACAATATATATATTTCATGTAAATCCACAATGAAAACGTGGATAAGATAAATCTTGATAAATACACGGGAAAATGGAAACGGCGGAGTGCCTCCGTTGTTTCCATTTTCGATATTGACAACTCAAAATATATATATATATATATATATATATATATATATATACTATATATATATATATATATATATATATATATATATGCTGATAACCACAAGGAAGAAGAAATGCAGAAGTTCCCAAGCGCTTTCGTGTAATTCACTAGTGTGATTACACGAAAGTGCTGAAGCTTTCGTAATTTTTCTCTTTCACTGATATCGCTACTCTAATCACATACCTACAGTGATTTACTTGCGTGTATATATATATATATATATATATATATATATATATATATATATATATATATATATATATATATATATATATATATATATATATATATATATATATATATATATATATATATATATATTGTTTCAATGGGTTTTTGGGTAATTGGTTCCAGCTCACCGAAAATTGCCTAAATTCAACAAAAATGGTAGAAAAGTTCACTTACTTTGAGGTGTGTATGTAGAAGGCTCCTGGATGATGATGATGGGAATGAGAATGGGGTGGAGGAGAAGGAAGAAGAGAAGGCATTGGGGTAGAAGAGAAGTCACCCCATGGCACCATTTCACCCATAAAATTTTTAGTTCTCTTGGTGTATTTCAAGATTATTTTCTTTAAATCAACACTGCACTGCATTATATATTGTCAATATGTAAAATATACTTCAAAATGACCAATAATTTGCTTGGAAACACAGTAAAAAAGCGTTTAGTTGAAGAGAGTCTCAAGCAAGATGTTACCTCCAGTGAAAACAGAGAGACTAACGCCTGTTTGCTGTGTTAAGAGGCTGGATGCCGCGCATTAAACTAGTCACTTTACCTTCAATTATGTTCAATAATTGTTAAAATGAGTAAAAAATTTAATATTAAACATTTAAAATTATTGAAAAGTATAAACTTCTTGATATTTACTAAAATAGTAAGGAATTTAAGCCCTAGAACCGATTAATGTATTGGCGGACTGATACTAAAGCTGGTTGCCCAGTCAGTGTAAGCGAAAACATGTTGAGGTCGATTTGTAAGAAATTCGTTAACCGAATTTTTGTTCAGTAACCGAATTGAAGATCCTTATGGAAGGCAGTTCGTTAACTGAGTATATATATATATATATATATATATATATATATATATATATATATATATATATATATATATATATATATATATATATATATATATATATATATATATATATATATATACAGTATATATATATATATATATATATATATAACCGGTCGGAATTTACTGGACTTGGGGTTTATTAAAGATTATAAGATGGTAATGGCAGTGGAAGCGCCCCTTTGAGAAAAATCCCGAACCAGCACAAGAACACTTAAATCTACTAAACAAAATGAATTGTCCGTGACCCGCGGAAGGATAGCGTCTGTGACTGGGATGAACGAGACACACTGTAAAATTTAGACACTTATATTCCCTCCAACACTACAAACACAATCAAATAATGGTACACCAATATGCGCACCTCTTAACTTGAACTTAAAACACTACTCTGGGGAATAAAAGTTATACATGATATAGAAATTATTAGAAACTCAGGCAACAATAAATTTGAAGTATTAAGAAATGTTGCTTGACCACATGAAACAGGCCTTAAGGGCTTTCACAAAATAATATCAGTCACTTAGGAAATGGTATTAAAAAATAAGAAATCAAATACTCTACAATGAATAGGCCTTAAGGGCTTTCAACAAAATAATATCAGTCACTGAGGAAATGGTAATAAAAAATAAGAAATTAAATACTCTACAATGAATAGGCCTTAAGGGCTTTCAACAACATAATATCAGTCACTGAAGAAATGGTAATAAAAAATAAGAAATTAAATACTCTACAATGAATAGGCCTTAAGGGCACTCAACAAAATTATATCACCCCAACAGATGCACACTTCCTAACCTAACTTATACACTACTCTGGGGAACAAAGGTTATACTTGAGATCGGAATTATAAAGAAAAATTAAATGCATTAAAAGAATCAAATCACAGTATCACTCTGGTTCCACTTAGTGACACAAACATTCAAAAACAATACTATCAAAATTGTTTAAGAAATATTAAACTACACACGTCAAGATAATATCAGTAGCTGAGAAATGGTATTAACTACACCCAAATATATTGTCACTATTATTGGTTTGTTACTGGGTCCACCAATACCCGTGAACCATGCTCCACCCAACTCAACATACACCCGTAATAAGGGAGATAAAATGTTCCTCTAGGTATCCCCTAGACTCATGGTCTCAGTGTGCGACCCTGTATCACTCAGCTGGCCTCACTTTACCCCCAGTACATCCATGAAACGGAAGGGAGTGAGCAAATCAGACCTTGTACAGTTGAGAGAAGCTTTAGCTTCCCGTTAGCAAGAGGGTTTCACTAAGCTGCTCGAGACATGTGGTGTTGTGAGCCGAGGTAGAGGAGAGCTGATGACCCCAACGATCGTCCCGTCGTCAGCTGGGCACCCAGACGGCTAGATTCCCTCAAGAGATCCTTTGATACCCCGCTAAACAGTGACAGGCCTACACTGATCGGTCCAATGGCGACAATCGCCACCCTCAATCATCAACTGCAGTCTCAAACGGCAGTCAATCTCTCGCGGTCATCACTCTCGCAGTCAAACTCCGGTCAAACTCCGGTCAAACTCCGGTCAAGTGGGTTCTGGCGGAAACCCTGAAATGAACTCACTGTTAGCTCTAGTTTACTTTACCACTGCCCTATCTGAGATCGAATGAGACTTACTTGTTATACTGCAATAGTGCAACACAGGTGACTAGGCCACGTGACTATTTCTGTGACGGACGCGCAGGGACGTCTTGTTTGTCTGAATGCTTCCCCGTGACTGAGAGAGAGCCAGTGTCGCGTCTCTCCAGGGCGCTAGCTTAGGCCTATGTGACATATTTTCCGCCTAACTAATAACTCCTTGGGACACCCGTAACATTATTCAGACTGATAAACGATCTATAATAATTTCAAATTCAATAATAGTCCCTTAACTTCATGAATCACATCATTATTAATTCGGCAAATTACATTTAATATCATATAGGCCTAGTTCCACAACCTCCCACTATGTGCGGGGAGCGCTCTCTTCCCTCAGACGACCTTGAACGCTCAGTATCGCTAATGGCGGGGCATTTGAAATTACTCTGAAATTTCTGAATATTACAATCGACCCCCCTAAAAAAAGACAGCACTGTCCTCATGTGCTGAGAAAACATGCATACGACCCCCCTAAAATATTTTTCTAAGAAACTGCACCTCACCCCTTTTGCTAAACGCAGCATTCCCGTCTTCTCTTCTCTCCTTTTCTCTCCCGCTAACATATATATATATATATATATATATATATATATATATATATATATATATATATATATATATATATATATATATATATATATATATATATATATATATATATATATATATATATATATATATAGAGGAAAACTGTCATTGCATTTGTTCTAGCCGGAACCAAAATTGCATAAACTGAATGTGTGTGAGGAATAACCACAGATGTGCAGGAAGGGGAACAGCTGTCAGAATCCTCTGGGCAGGGATCTGTCACAGGAGGACACAGTGGATGCTGCCCTGCCAACACTGGCAGACTACATCCTAAACAATAGTAGTGCGTCCACTCAGGCTGAAAATGAAGAGCCACGAAACGTTGCGCCAAACAGGGGAGATATGCATGAGGAGAATGACAGGTAATCGTCAAATTGGATGGACAGGTCGGGTGAAGAGGCAGAGGTGTGGGTTAAAGAGGCCTACTCAAATATTGCTCTGTGGTCCTCAACAAACCCATTTGAATCGTCAAAATGTGAGGCTACCAAAGAAATGATCAGGAAGATGGCACGCCTCACACAGAACTGGCAAAAATAACCCGTCTCTTCTGCCAGAGAATAGATTTAAAAGTAAATACAAGGAGACTGTGGCAGCATTGAAGAAAGGACTAACAATGTGGAAAAATGGGAACTTGATGGTCTCTGAGATGAGGCAAAAAATCTGCAGGAGAGACTGAACTTTTCAGGAGACAAAGCAAAACTCCGTTGATTTGGCCAGGCAGTTTGGTAACAAGATGCGCCGTGATAAAGTCACCTCGACAGTAAGATCTCTCACAGAGGAGTCTTAAGTAAGGTGCTGCCAATAAACAGAGACCAAGAAGCTTTTGAGGGAGAAGCACCCTCCTGCAAGCGAATAAGAAGGTGAGTATGCCCCGCCAAACGCAGCTAAGTTCGATAAAATAACAGCAGAGATGGTGTGGAAAAAAGTACTGAAGACCCAGGAAGGAATACCGGACCATCTGGCCTGGGTGCCAGTGGATGGAGAGGCATCCTCAGTAGTAACAAGTTCGGCGATACAGCGAACGATTTTTGCAACACCATTGCCGCCCTTGCAAGAAAGCTGGCAACTTTTTGCTGCCTTGACCTCCAAGCTCTAACGGCCAGTCGCCTCATTCC
>NW_024718547.1:0-12219 GCF_018991925.1 Homarus americanus
ATTAATTCGTCGAGGAATACGTCTCCTTTGTGAGTCAGCTTATTCACAACGTGATAACTCGGTTAAGCGGGATGTTTCCAGAAGTTGCTAACCATGTTAACAAGTTTAGCAAAGACGGTGACTATCGTGAGTGACTTTGGCTCCTCCTCGATAACAAAAGTCAACTTGTTATCTCAGCGTTCACGTAGAGCGGGGAATCATTAGTTTAGGCACAGCGGGTGTTTCGCATAGTGTATGTGTCTTAATATAGGCATAATTTATGTGAGTATATGTTTGTTAGCATAGCATGTGTGTCTCAGTGTTGACATGCCGAGTATATCTCAGTTTTGGCATAGCGTGTGTAGTGCATTCCAGAGGCAGGCAAAGATTTACATCCTCAACTGACTGGGTTTCGTGTGTATTCCAGTACAACAACGAGCATTGCCCAGCGTGCTTGTTCAGTTTACCTTCATCGCTCTTTAATACGTGGGAACAACACAAGAGGCGGTTTTCTGTACAGTCTTACAACACCAGTGACGATCAATCCTGTGTTGTCCAGGGCAGAGTTGGATCCTGACATCAATTATACAGACATTCCACTCCACCAATTCTATTTATCTCATTCCACTCTTAGGTAAGGTGGATCAAAGGGTATAGAAATCTAGAAGGGTGAAATAACATTGGTGGAAAGCTAGAGTGGAAACCGACAGGAAAATACCTCCCCCTCCCCACAAAAATATTTAACACACGGGTAGAAAAATCTACACACATTGTATATATCCTGACTTTACACATGTAGTATACCAAGTGAATCTATAACACCCACGGAGATTCACAACACTTCAAACTAAACTATCTTACAAAGCCTAACGTGTCCTTAATTAGATCAGGTTGGGTATAGTGATTCTATTTCATCAGGTGAGGGTTGGGAAGCCTTGTGTTCTCCCGTTAAAGGACTAGCTTGTTACCTATGCCTCTAAACCTTTTTTAAAACACAATTATGATTAGATTAGGGTAGGTTAGGTTAGGTTAGGATAGGATAGGTTAAGTTAGATTGGGTGAAGTATGGTTAATCCGTGAATTAAAACAAAAATTTTTATCTTCGTTTCGTTAATCTGACAATTTATTTTCGTGGGCGTATCAACAGCAAGAAGCACCAGGGTTGTATGCAGAGATGGGGGCCACAAGCATAATGAATTAACGAGCTTCAAACACTAAACAACCTTGAATGACAGACCACAAACGACACAATCTCTTCCCCTGATAACACTAATTACTAAAAAATAATATACCAGATTAAACTCTTCTTATACACAGGAAGAGCCAAGAGTGTTTAAAGGAAGTTAGTTTGATTTTTTATAATATCAGTAAAATCGATTCTAACATTACAAAGTTGTTTATCCGTCAAAGACTTTTTATGCATTTTATAATTTTATATTTATTCCCCGATATCCTGAGTATGTCCATTCGTGTGTTCGGTTCCGTGTATGATCATGTGTTATTGTGTTCGTCCGTAGGTTCGTGTGTTCATCTTTCTAGGAAGGAAGTTTAACCCTGACAGCTTGAATAAAGGACCCTGGCCAAACTTTGTACCTGACATGACCCAACCTAACCTAAACACAATTTAAACTAAACTGAACAGGACTAAACCATGCTGCTATCTATCTAAATTTTGTCAAGCTCAAATAATCCTTGTCACCACTGTCATACACCCATCAACCCACAGTCATACACCCATCAACCTACAGTCATACACCCACCAACCCACAGTCATACACCCATCAACCCACAGTCATACACCCACCAACCCACAGTCATACACCCACCAACCCACAGTCATACACCCATCAACCCACAGTCATACACCCACCAACCCACAGTCATACAACCACCAACCCACAGTCATACACCCACGGTAACACGTTGCAGTTACAGTCCAAACTCCCTGTACACTTGAGGGCGGTTGACAACATGTGAACGCTGCTTGCATTATAAAGTGTCAGAATAAAAAACTAAAAAAAAACTCCGATACTAAGAAAAAACTGAGTAAATTAATGTTAAAATATCAATCTACCTTACCTACATCACCTCCTTAAGTAGATGGTATATTATCCAGCATGTCCAGGGAATATTGTCTAAAATAATACAGTATAATTGGTTATTTTACTTCAATTATGACCTTGTGTGATAATAGGACATAGTACCATAATAAACCTTTTCTCAAACTATTAAATAACTCAACAAAAATAATAATAATCCATTCTAAATAACGGATTATCAGACGTAGATGTCATAATTCAGCTCATCATTATTATCCATACACTCTCGTGTAAAAATTCCACCGTCAAAATTTGTATTGTCGGAAGAAGTTTTACTGTCTGAATGTCTGTCTAATTCTACAAAAACTCTCCGTTAGTATCCGTCTATTTCCTCTGTTACCTCATCACTTAAGAGTATTACAAAATGTTACCACTTACTGTAACACCTGATGTGCATACTCATATTTATAATCCTGTGTATTTTGTAACTGAAAGAAAATACAGGTACAGGAATATTTAGTTACTCTTGCGGTATACAAAATCATACATCTATCTATCTATCTACTGTATCTATCAGTTGACCTCTGACCCAGCTTGGAGAAGGTCGTACCCGAAAGTGCTCCTGTTAGAAACCAAGGAAAATGGCCGCCTTGGATCGTTGTGTCGTGGGGGAAGAGGAGGGGAGTGTGGGGAAAGACGACCTCCTTGCCACTCTGTTAAGGCAGCTGGGGCAGTTGAGGAGTGAGGTTGACACTCTAAAGGGGGAAAACGAAGCCCTCAGGACGGAACTCCTTCAGGTAGGTGTCCTGCCTAGCAGGACACCTGCGAAGGAGGAGCAGGCGTGGAGAGTGGTTGTCTCCAAGGGGACTAGGGTCAGGCTCAGGAAAGCTGACCAGGGTGTGGAGTGTAGTAACCCTACCAGGTGCTGCAGGAAGCTGGCGAGGAAGAGAAGAGGCAGGACGGTATGGATCAAGGAGAGGAAAGGGCAGTTGTACAAACCCTGCCCACAGGTAAGGTCGTGGTAGTTGGTGACAGCCAGGTGAGGTTTATGGATAGGGCTTTTTGTGCGAGAGATAGGAAACGTAGGACTAGGGTGTGTTTTCCTGGGGCTGGGATAGGGCATGTAGCCGAGAGGTTAGACAGGGTTTTGCCAGGGGAGGGTACCAATCCAGTAGTGTGTCTTAGTGTGGGAGGAAACGACATAGGTAAGGTTAGGAGTGAGGAACTTTTCAAGAGGTATAGGGAGGCGCTGGGGAATATTAGAGATAGGGGAGGAATCCCGATAGTATGTGGTGTCTTGCCTAGAAGAGGGGTTGGTCGTGAATGGCTGTCCAGGGCAATTGCTATAAATTGCCGACTGGAAAAACATTGTGCAAACAATGGTTGGGCATTCATTGATAACTGGCAACGATTCCATGGCAACGACTACCAGTACTGTCGCGACGGAGTACACTTGTCTCGTGAGGGGGTAAAGACGTTGTCTGCATCCCTGGAGCGTGAAATTGTCACTCCGAAGGGGGGGTTTCGGGGAAAGTGGGAGTAAAAAAACAAGCAGGTCTTGGGAAGTAAAATTAGCTGCTCAGGACAAGGGGTAAAACAGGACCAGGGAAGAGTAGGTTTAAATGTATACTATACAAACAGTAGGAGCGTTAGAAATAAAATAGACTTGCTGAGAGCGGTTGTATGTACCGAGAATGTAGACGTCATAGCAATCACCGAAACTTGGGTGAATCTGGCGAGCAAAAATTGTTTATCAGAGTACCACATAGAAGGGTACAACCTTTTTCACAAGGACAGGAAAGGTAGGAAGGGGGGAGGGGTCGCACTCTTCTTCAAGGATACATTAAAATGTTGTATTAATAATTCAATAAAGGGTGAAATAGGAACCGAGTCTGTGTGGGTAGAAATCACGGAAGGAAGAGAAATACTAATTATGGGAGTGATTTACCGGCCCCCAAGTCTTGGCAAAGAAGCAGCTCAGCCCATATGGCAGGAAATGAGTAGGGCAGCAAAATACAACAACCTATGCATTATGGGGGATTTCAACTTTAGAAATATTGACTGGGACAACATTGTAGGCGACTATGAATCTGAAGACTTCCTAGACACAGTACAGGACAATTTTTTGAAACAACTAATTACAGAACCTACTAGCCTACTAGAGGTGACAATATATTAGACCTAGAATTAACAAATAAAGAAAATATTATCAGAGATATCACAGTAGGGGAAGAACTAGGTAACAGTGATCACAGAGAAATCAGGTTCACCCTAAATTGGAAAACGAAAAACAATGACAATATGGTCAGAGTCCCAAACTTTCGGTTGGCTGATTATCAGGGGTTAAGAAGGTACCTAGGTGAGGTCACCTGGGAACAGTCACGTCAGTTCCCAGTAGGAAGGGGTGAAGTCATAGATGACACAACAATTGATCATGACTATAATATATTCACTAGTATACTACATAAAGCACAAGAACAAAATATACCATACAGAAAAATTAGGTCAAATAAGAATGAGCCAAGGTGGATGACCAGAAAACTTAAACATGACATTGGAATAAAGAAACGAATATATAAGAAATTAAAGGGAGGGGAGGAGCAGCTCAGAAACAGGTATAATGAACTATCTAGGAATGTTAAGAAAAATGTAAGGAAAGCAAAGAGAGACTATGAAATCAAAATAGCAAGAGAATCCAAGGCGAATCCCAAGGGATTTTTCCAGGTATATAGGACAAAAATCAAGGACAAAGTTGGGCCTTTAAAGTCAGGGAGGGGAGAATTGATAAATGGCAGTGAAGAAATAAGCAAAGCATTGAACAGCTACTTCTTTTCAGTTTTCACAAAAGAAATTTGAGATGAAATTCCAGAGGTGGAACTGATATTTAAGGGAAAGGAAGAAGAGAAATTAAAGAATATCACTATCAGAAAAGAGGATGTTCTTAAGAAGATAAATAAACTAAAGAAAACAAAATCCCCAGGGCCGGATGAAATTTTTCCTCGAGTCTTAAAAGAGTGTAGGGAACAGATTAGCGGACCCCTCGTAAACTTATTTACAAAATCATTAGACACTGGAGTTGTGCCAGAGTTGTTGGTAAAACAGGCAATACAGTACTATTCAAAAGGGAGACAGAGCATCAGCGTCAAATTACCGGCCGATCAGTTTGACGTCAGTAGTGGAGAAATTTCTTGAATCAATTATAGCAGATAGCATCCGATCGCATCTAGAGAAAAGCAAATTAATCTACGACTCTCAACATGGGTTTACAAAGGGAAAATCTTGTCTAACAAATCTGCTAACGTTTTTTAGGAAAGTCTTCGAGGTGGTAGATAATGACGAAAATTACGATGTTATTTACTTAGACTTTAGCAAAGCATTTGACAGAGTACCGCATCAGAGGCTTCTAAGAAAAATTAAGGCTCATGGTATCGAGGGGAAAGTTTTAAATTGGATAAAATCATGGCTCACCGATAGAACGCAGAGGGTCAGCATAGATGATGTTAAATCTGAGTGGGGCCGTGTAACCAGTGGGGTTCCCCAGGGGTCAGTACTAGGCCCACTCTTGTTCATAATCTACATAAACAATTTAGATACTGGGATCAGCAGTGACATAAGCAAGTTTGCGGATGACACCAAAATAGGGCGGTAAATTAATTCAGGGCAGGATGCAAATGCACTACAGGAGGATTTATCCCTCCTCCTAGTCACAGGCCTGGCATTTGACATTATTAGGGACCTGCCACACTTTGCCATAAACAGATAAAATGTACCGGGAACTTTCCCCCCACACACTCATCATTCTCTCACTTTATGTAACTTGACAGAACCTATGACCCTTCAGGCGTTTACGCCCTTAATGTACGAGTCATAAAGGCAAGTATTAACTTTTCATACTTCCCTGTTGGGCGCTGTAAACGCTTCTGCGCTTCACCTTGCACAGGATGTAAGGGGGTGCCCAATAAACTAGCCACCTCGGGGGCAAATCTGAAATCTACAGGAGGATCTAAATAATCTGCAGGGGTGGTCTGAAAAATGACAAATGAAATTCAACACCAGCAAGTGCAGCGTACTTAATATTGGAAGAACAAATACTTATAATGTATACAGCCTTAACAACATCAACCTAGAGAAGTCGACTTGTGAAAGAGACCTAGGGGTACTTGTAAGCCCGGACCTACGGCCTAGAAAACAGTGCGTTAATGTTGAAATAAGGCAAACAGAGTATTGGGTTTTATATCTAGAAGTGTAAGTAACAAGAATGCAGAGGTCTTATTGCAACTATATCTTGCGCTAGTTAGGCCGCACCTCGATTATGCGGTTCAGTTCTGGTGCCCCTATTATAGAATGGATATAAATTCACTAGAGTCGGTGCAGCGAAGAATAACAAAAATGATTCCGGGACTTGGAAACCTTCCATATCAGGATAGGTCAAATAAACTTAACTTGCATTCCCTAGAAAGACGAAGAGTGCGGGGAGATATGATAGAAGTAAATAAGTGGGTGAAAGGAATCACTAAAGGGGATATAGATAAGGTTCTTATAATATCCGAGCAGGATAGGAGTCGGAGCAACGGATTCAAGTTGGATAAGTTTAGGTTTAGGAGGGAGATAGGAAGAAACTGTTTCACAAATAGGGTGGTGGACGAGTGGAACAAGTTTAGCAACTTTGTAGTAAGTGTTGGAACTCTGGAAAGTTTCAAAAGGAGGCTAGATAGATTCATGGATGATAGAGAGTGGTAGTAACTCTCGACAGGAGCTGCAATGCACAGGCCAACCGGCCTATTGCAGACTCCTTATTTTCTTATGTTCTTATGTTCTTATATATCTATCTATCTATCTATCTATCTACTGTATTTATCTATTTATATCTATTTTATTAACTCACCTGTACCATTAATCATCAGTTTATTTATCTTAATCTTCTTCCCATTTTGATTTATTCCTCTTAACTATGTATGTATCTACACCCACAAACAAACCTACTATCCACGCCCTACACCCACAAACAAACCTACTATCCACGCCCTACACCCACAAACAAACCTACTATCCACGCCCTACACCCACAAACAAACCTACTATCCACGCCATACACCCACAAACAAACCTACTATCCACGCCCTACACCCACAAACAAACCTACTATCCACGCCACACACACACAAACAAACCTACTGTATCCTGCACTTACAAACATACCTATCCGCCTACACAAACAAACCTACTATCACGCCCTACACAAACAAACCTACTATCACATACACACAAGTAAACCTCTATCCATACACACCTAAACATATACTATACGCCTACACAAACGGAAACCTACTATCCGCCCCTAAACAAACCATCGCCCTACCACTGTAAACCTACTATCACAAACAAACCTACTATCCACGCCCTACACCCACAAACAAACCTACTACCCATGCCCTACACCCACAAACAAACCTACTATCCACGCCCTACACCCACAAACAAACCTACTATCCACGCCCTACACCCACAAACAAACCTACTATCCACGCCCTACACCCACAAACAAACCTACTATCCACGCCTTACACCCACAAACAAACCTACTAAACACGCCCTACACCTACAAACAAACCTACTATCCACGCCCTACACCCACAAACAAACCTACTATCCACGCCCCACACCCACAAACAAACCTACTATCCACGCCCTACACCCACAAACAAACCTACTATCCACGCTCTACACCCACAAACAAACCTACTATCCACGCCCCACACCCACAAACAAACCTACTATCCACGCCCGCCCTACACCCACAAACAAACCTACTATCCACGCTCTACACCCACAAACAAACCTACTATCCACGCCCCACACCCACAAACAAACCTACTATCCACTCCCTACACCCACAAACATACCTATTATCCACTCCTTACACCCACAAACAAACCTACTATCCACGCTCTACACCCGCAAACACACACTACCCACCACCTACACCACAATAGAGTAAAGGAGGAATACAGAGTGTACCTATTCAGGGTAGCCATACCACTCTGGGTGGTTGATCCTTAGTGCAGCAGGAAAGAGAAAAATTATAAGTGGGTCATTCTATTCCTCGTGCGATGGATGGATGGATGGATGGATGGATGGGAGACTGAATGGGAGGATAGATGGGTAGATGGGTGACTGAATGGGATGAGAGATGGGTAGGTGGGTGAATCGGTGGATGGATAAACAGCTAACTGGATGAATGGACATATGGACTTGGATGGCATATTTGGATGTAAGACCCTACGATATGAAGAACATTTTGGACGTATAAACCCATGACAATTAACACCATTTTGGACTTACATCACAGGAAACAGGTAAAACATTTCTGTGATCGTTCTTCAATAATTCCATACGCCAACCTTACCTGCATTTATCTCGATTACAGTATAAAATTTTAGTGTTAATTTCAGCATCGGAATCAATCAATCAGTCAATCAATCAATCAATCTCTCTCTCTCTCTCTCTCTCTCTCTCTCTCTCTCTCTCTCTCTCTCTCTCTCTCTCTCTCTCTCAAGATGGAAATTTCATGACGTATAATCCGATGAAAACTCGACCCTGTTTATACGTGTTGCTTCGAGGTTTTGTTTTCACGTTAACCTCATGTTTCGTTTCGATAAATGACACATATCACAGGAGGTGAACTACAAACTGAACTTTGACCTGACACCGACGACCGACCGACGGAAGATGGGGCTTCGGGTTTAGTCGTATCCCATTTGAGAGTTTTATGAATGTGAAGCCCCGAATTAGTCAACAAACCCTACAGCTCAATTTGGATTCGAACTTGTGCATCTTGTTCTTGAATCAGAACCGTATCTCACACATATATAGGGGTTAGGTTAGGTTGGGTTGGGTTAGGTTGGGTTGGGTTAGGTTAGAATGGGTTAGGTTAGGTGAGCCGTGTCCATCACAACCAGACAATTATCCCCGTCCATCAGATCTTCCCTTTAACAAATCCTCAACATAAAGACAAATTCACCTCCATGTGTTAAAATCTTACTACACTACATTACCGTCACCACTATACCAAACCTGTGTAATATTAACATACTAATACACTATTAAGACATCACCAAATCCATCAATAAACAGTACATCTTCCTTTACACTTGATTAGAAAGAAAAACAAGAAAATATGCCCAGAATCTCAAATTCATTCACTAACATTACGAAAAATTACAAGAGTTAAGAGTCAAAGCAAGATATGTACTGTACGCAATGTTGATGTTATTTTGTTCGCCATCATTGTGTCCTAAAGTTAATCTGTTTTGTGAAGTAAATCCTCGGACTTGGGAACAAATCATCATGTGTACCTTTGAGTATTAAGGTCTTGATCCATTTCCTTGATGTCTACCGTTTGGAACAAGTAACACCACCACAATTGTTTTAACCAAGACGAAAACGGACGAAAAAAAAAGCTTCTACAAATATCAAGTATTAATTTTCTCTCTTTACAGGATCTAATACTCTTGGAAATGTGTTTAAATTAATCTGATTTGTTTTCATTTATTGTCGATCCTTTATAAGAGGACTTGTGGATCCCCCGAGCCTAGCCGGCCATTTTGTTTAAATTTTTCGGTCGCTCTAAAATACCATTAAAACAAGATTGAGTATAAACGTTTGGCTCAACTGATGATCTCAAACATGTCCCAACATTTTTTGCCTCAACTCCACATTCTGTAACTCATTTAGGTAGATATCCCTCACTACACATACACTGGACTATGTGTAATGTTGCAGCTAATGTGTTATCAAGATATTGCACATTATAAGTTCATGTGTGGTCATTAATATATCATACGGAGGAATTTTAAAGAGCTATTACACCACCTGTATCATTAGTTGTCGCCAGGTGAAGGAATATTTAGGTAGATTATATTTTATTTACTGTAATTAAAGTTTCAATACCTAAGACGTTCCACTATAAGAGTCTTTCAACCTCAGGTAAGGTCTTAAGACTTTCTACTCTAGGTCTTACACCCTCGAGTAGCTGTATCGTCCACATAGGTAATTACTCCACAAGGAACTACAAGTTACACATTGATGTAATACTTCATTTACTGCCAAACTTTATAGGGAAATATTTTTTCACAAAGAATTTCAAGTTACAATTTCACATAATAAGTCACATTACAAACGTTCCTTCGGCTTACAGTTAAACTTTGCAATGTCAAGATATTTTTTTACTGCAGAGGAAAGTATCCGTCATCATCATCACCACACACAAACACACACACGCAAAGACAAAACTCCTGTATCCAAATTCTCAAAAGTTTATAAATTAAATTCTTCCCTAAAATTAAACAGACAATACATCTATTTATCATATAGTATGTGAACAATATCGACGCCATATTGGTTACCATCTTTGAGTCATATAATTAGTTAGCTACATAGTGTTAATTATTTAGTTAAATAGGAAAAAATAATCTACTAGCGTGTGTTGTGACCAAAATAAATCAACATTGTATTTACTTTCTCCTCCAGGGGGCACTAAGTCTAGAGAAATGACACAATTGACATCTACATAAAGTGACTGACCAAGGGTAGATATTGGCTACTTTTTGTGTTACTTTGAGGTCGTAAGAACACACAGAGCTGCTCTTAGGGATGTTTACCACAATACACCTCAACCAGTTTCTCATTCACTAAGGTCAAACAATAAATCTGGTTCACAAAATACACCGTAAATTTTATTAGAATACAATAATCAATTACTGTATTAATTGTATTATTGTATTGAGGCGAATAGTCTTATGATGTTAAGATGTGTTCTTAAGCCACGAAGGTAAACAAAAGGTATTCAATATCTGCCTTGGTTGACGATGATCTGTAGATGTTAGCAAGTCCTCCTCCTCCTGCTCTCGAGTAAGGTAAGGAAGGCCTCACCTGACCAAAATTGTTAATTAAGATAGATTACCTGAAGATTAACCCTCCCAGCTTATTTCAACTAATGATTAACCTAACGCTACCTGGGAAATTAAGTTAGGTTAGATTAAGTTAGGTCAGGTCAGGTCAGGTCAGGTCAGGTCAGGTCAGGCAGTGCCAGTGTAGTTAATCTTGAGGTTAAATAAACTAGAGGCTAATCTTCACATGAGCCACTAAGACACTTTGACGGAGGCGGTTACGTACAACAGGAAAGCTCTGATAACATATAATGTACAGTATATACCGTTTAAGTTGCATTAGCAGCTCTATACACCACTTATTGACTTACTCATTCACTGCCGTAGAAATATTTACTTCTCTAACAGGTTTCTATATGGTTCCCAGTCATTATAATACGACCTTGTAAAATCAAATGATCTAAATTAAACTAAACGTATCCAAATTAAACTTATTAGCTAACAAATCATTCTAAAACACGATATATGCAAATAAAAAGTTCTAAATTCAACTTAACTTATCGTAATATAACTATTATAACTAAACCATTTTAATTAAACCTAACCTAAACACCTCAAGTGCCACAAACAGAAGGAAAAAACACCTTTAATATTATCGTGTAAGAGGCCCCTGTAACCCACTAACTCCAGGTAATGCATCTATATCAATCTACCTGCATCGGAAGCTCTATACGTGACTATGATCGTTACCCACTGCTGGAGAACATTTGTACTTCTATAATTACCCTGGAGAAACAATGCACCAATTTACGATTTATTTATTTTATTTTTCATTTATTTTTTATTCTTGGTCCATACTGTAAACACCGCCCGCTTGTGAGTCCCGTCAGCCATTTTGTTCTAACTTTCGGGGATTCTAAATAAACTATAAATAAATAAATAAATAAAACAAGCATCTTTTGTTTTTCTAACCCATGAGCTGTGGGTCTTCACTATATACTTCAACATTACTGTAAACTAAGGCTAGAGAGGGTGTGTACAGTACTAGTGGAGCCAAGACGAGAAGGTATTTCAAATCCCTAAAGGGTTTTACAAGTGGAGAGTCTTACAAGTGGAGGGTCTTACAGGTGGAGGTCTTACAAGTGGAGGGTCTTACAGGTGGAGGATTTTAATAAGGATAAATACAACAAGTCTTACAGTTGAATCAGCCAAGTCGAGGAAAACTCTTAAGAGTCATGTAACTTCTACCTGGTGTTACCTGTAATCAAGCTAAGGTATATGTTAGAAGAATATTATCTCGTTACTATCCATTC
>NW_024718548.1:0-12463 GCF_018991925.1 Homarus americanus
AAGGTCTCTGTTAATAAATAGTACTTGAATTATGCTTAAGGTCAGCAAAGAATTTTTTTTCTACGCTACTTTTATATGATTTATATTTTGACAATTAAGTGTGAATGAAAGATTTTCAAACTCTCTAATTGATGCCTAGTAACTCATAATATTGAAAGAAGTTGGTTTTTTTTTAATAGTCTGTATCACACTCGACAGTCACTCACTGTCACAGCAATGAAAGAAATCTATCATGATCTTGTTTACCAACACCTGATACACTGTCACACAGTATGGGGGGGCGGGGCCTCTAGCTCTTCAAAAACATAATCTCTGGTTACTGCACAAAAGAGAGTTGTACGGACAATGACCTACTTGAAAAAAAAACAGATCACACAAATAAAAAATTAGCTATATTGAAAATTTTTAAATTCGAAGATGTTAACACCTACTGCTGTGCCCCTTTGTTTACAAATCTATCAATCACTTTTCATTCGCCTCTACCGCCGTGGACTTCCCCGAGTGTTGATGTTGTCGTCCACACCTTCCCTGGTCGTAAATCCACCCAACTGCGGTATATGCTCAAACTTAACTGCCTTGAGCAGATTAATGATGTCGCCTCCTCTCTTAAGACCTCCCACCCTCCTATCCTCGTCTACTGTGATGGGTCTGTTACCACGCTGGGCAGCGCTGGGGCAACTGTGTGGATTCCTGAGCGCCAGGCCTGCAGGAAAATCAGGGTCCACGACTGGGCCTCCTCCACTGATGCTGAAAGCATAGCCATCCTCGCGGGCATTCATGAGGTGGCGACCTACTGTATGCTCGCACTGAACGCTGGAACCTCCTTATAATCAGTGACAGCACTTCGGCGCTAGCGAGGCTCAAATTAGCCTCCCCCTCCTCCCTGCCGCCCAACACACCCTAGCCGCCGTCGCCGGGCTAGAACAAACTGATGACATCCGTGTCAAGTTTATTTAGATCCCGTCACTTATAGGAATAACTGCCTGTGACACTGTAGGTCGGCTTGCCAAAGAAGCTACACAAGAAGAAGATATTGAAGCCGCTCTCGCCCTCTCCTTGAGTCATCTCAAATCTCGCATACACGCCACACAACGAGAGGCATTCGATGAAAATTGGACACACCTGAAGCAACGGGGTAGCGTCACACTATGCCACTATGACGCTGTAACTGGTGACGACAACCGCCACTACAAAGAGTATCAATCCCTGACTCGATCTCAACAGATTATGTACATGAGACTCCACCTAGGGTACAGGTACCTATGGGAGTACATTGGCAACCCTGAGCCTGGCCGCACTGTTTGTAAACTTTGAGGCCAACCCGACTCTCACACCCTCTCTCACTACATCCTCACTTGCCCTATGACCACCTCCTACAGGTCCCTAGCTGTTACCAACACCCCTTCCCTCCCTGACCAGATATCCCTCCTCCTAGTGACAGGCCTGGCACTTGACATTATTAGGGACCTGCCACGCTTTGCCATAAACAGATGAAATGTACCGGGAACTTTCCCCCCACGCACTCATCATTCTCTTACTTTATGTAACTTGACAAAACCTATGACCCTTCAGGCTTTTACCCCCTTAATGCACGAGTCATAAAGGCAAGTATGAACTTTGCATACTTCCCAGATGGGCGCTGTAAATGCTTCTGCGCTTCACCTTGCACAGGATGTAAGGGGGTGCCCAATAAACTATCCCCCTCGGGGGCAAATCTGAATCTATCAATCACTTGCTTGACAATAATTATTTCCAGTTCCGGTATAATCAGAGATACAACTTAAGGCACCCAGAGCTACTCCTCCATAAAATATCACGGTGTGAAGGTGTGGAACAACTTACCCCCACACATCCGAGCAAAGCCTACGCTCCCTTCCTTTAAATCATCTCTTAAAAAAATCTATTGTCTAAGTATTAATATTTCTTGTAACACCTACTATATTTACAGTACCTGCTTTTATTGTACCATCAAAACCGTTTTATCGGAAATTATCATGAAAACAGATAAGTAATTACCATTGCAATAAACATAATTGCCAACGAGACATAATCATGTTCTGTCCTCTTGTTCAACCTTATTACTGTACAACCCAATTGTAGTTGGGTAGGAGACGCTAATTTTCAGCAAATCAGCTCAGCTGGGGCGCCTGTGGGTAGAGCTGTACCGCTCTTGCCTCGCAAGCCAGTTGTCACGGGTTCGATTCCCGGGTCGGTGGAAATTTGTTCAGACACACTTGCCAGCTTCCCTTGGTCCTTGTTCACCTGGCAGCAAAGTAGGTACCTGCTATGAATCGAAAGTTGCGAATTCGTATTCAGGGAAAGTTGTTTGAGCTTCCAATAACTTGCTTTGACATAAACCACTGACTCCTCAGGCTTCTACGCCCTTGACTCTTCAGGCTTCTACGCCCTTAACTCATGAGACATATTCCTCCTACACCGTCTTCCACCTTCTTGAGCCAATGGCTCTCTTCTCTCCATCCCATCATCATCATCAACTTAGCATGCTTCCCTGTTGGGCGCTGTAAACGCTTCTGCGCTTCACCTTAAACAAGGATGTAAGGGGGTGTCCAATAAAAAAAACAAAAAAAAAACAGCTCAGCTGCGCCTTTCGCGTCACACTTAGAGGTCACGGTGATTGGCTAAGATGTAGGCACATAGGCAGGCTCTTTTTGGTGTAATATGCCTCTATAATGGCTTTTTGGCAGGGATATTGTCTAAACTAGATTCTCATAGATTTTCTCTAAAACATGACAATTTACATGGCACTGTTACAGAAGCATTTTTTTCCTATGTTTTTTTGTTTTTTTTTACGTTATCAAACTTGACTTGAAACCTGTAGATAAGGATGAAGGGCTAATATTTGTTGCTGGGTTTTTGTTGGAAGTACTTTGGAAGTATTGGGGCGGGGGATTGGGACGTAAATGAGAAGGGGGTTTGAGAGAAATTAGGAGAGGGAGAAACCTTGTCGTCTTGTGTAGTGTCAACAAAGGCTGTAAGAGACTGCTCCTTAAAATTCGTATTTCTGACGAATTCAGAGAGTCTACCAATCCCAGCCTGTGTAGACAACTACAGTAAGACCCAGTTATCAGCACAGTGGCATATATTTTTTTGTTACTTTTGGACTTTGTCATTTTTTGGGGATAAAACATCTGGTCCTACCACCCGATCCCTCTGAGCAAAGTTTTCAAGTTTGCGCATGCGCAGTGTGATAGTGTGACGTCATTACCACTCCACCTGACTGCAGTGTTGCCAACGTGTCCTATGCCCGCCGTTAAACGCTCCCGTTCGTTGGAAACGGCGGCAGTAGGTGACAGTGATGCTGACGACTTTCTTCTTGAAGACACGTCAAAGAAGAAGCAGAAGCCTCAGAAGTCAGGGTCTCCAGCAGGGGCCACGGCTCCCCCTTGCACCCCTTCTGGGGCTGTAGAGGGTGGACTCCTCCTGTCATCGGGGTCCCCAAGTGAGCTTACATGTGGCTCAATGACCGACCCTCCGCCGAAGATGGACATAGGGGATTCCTTTTGTCTCCCTGCCCCGTCGCGCCTTCGTCGTCTCGCCTTTCCTCGGGACTTGCCTCTGAGCACACGGACGACCTGGTTCTTCCGTCACTGCTCTCCACTTCAGGACTCAACACTTCGCCTCCGCCGAGGTCCCACAGCCGTGATAGTCACCATACAAATGGACGAGACGGTACGCCTGCTCACTCAGGTGGGCTTTCCTGCTCCCCATGGGGAGGTGATGCTGAAGCTCACCATCATCACCCCAGAAACTCGTCGTACCAAGGTAATGGTTCGCCACGTACCCTGGGAGATCCCTATCGACGATCTTCGCCCTCTTCTCCCACAACTACTGGACATGGAGCGCCGCATCAACCCGGTCTCCAAACATCCATCCAACGAACTCATCGGCTGGTGGGTGGGCCCCCTCCCCCCGAAGGTGAATGTAGGACCAATTCACAACTGTCCTCTCGACCGATTTATCGGAACCCCGAAAATCTGTGGTCGTTGCCAATCGTGGAAACACCGCACCTGGGAGTGCACGAGGGTGGTCGCCTGCGGTTTCTGTGCAGGTCCTCACGACACAGTGGAATGCAAATCGAAAATTCAGAACAAAATCCCAGTTATTCCACGGTGCGTCAATTGCCATGGCAGTCACCACGCCTGGAATGCCAATTGCCCACAGCATCCTGGCACTCGCCCGGGGAAAACTTACCTTGTACCACCGCCCTCGTCTCTGACGAAGCCCCTGTCAACCAAACCTCAATCCTATCCACCACCGCCTCTTCCATCCACCAAGGATTTCCCATTGATCTCCTCTCCTCTACCATCCCCCCTATCACCCCTACCACCCATCCTTTCTCCCCTCCCTCCCTCTCTCTACCGTTCTTGGAACAAGGTCGTTGCCGGCCCTGCCACACAGTCACCACCATCTCCTGCCCACCCGGACCCCCGCTGTCTCTAACCAGCACCACCACCTCTTACTCAACTGAACCCTCACCGTCCCTCTCCGTCACTACCACCACCACCACATGCCCAGTCGGGCCCTCGGCAATCCTCGCCGCCACCTCCAGCTCCTGTACAGGTACACCAAGTTGGTTCTATGGAAACAATCACTCTCCGTCTGGATCGCCACTCCAAGCAAATCAACCTTCTCTCAGCCCAACTCGACTTGTTTGTGAAAACAATTGCGACATTGCAGAAGCAACAACAACTCATTCTAGACACCCTGACCCAACAGGGGCACACTTTGCAAGCCCTGATGACCCGCCTCCTTCCATCTCCCGAGATGGAGGATCCATCCCTCGCTCTCCCACTCCTCCCTCTCCATTTCTCTCAACAGAATTTGGTACCTCCTCTGGAGCCCTGTCTAGCCCCTCCGACTCATCTCACACCGGAGGCCGTTCCCTCCTCTTCTTACAATGGAACATCCAGGGACTTAGACCTCGCCGGACAGACCTCGCCCAGTTTGTGCTCTCCCATCAAGTAGATGTTGCTCTACTTCAGGAAACCATCACAGACGATGTTACTCCCCTCCGCCTCTCTGGCTATTCTGTTTACACCCTGCCTCGGTACCGTGGGCAGGCTCGTGGCCTCCTCACCCTTGTGCGTAACACCATTCCATCTGTTCGTCTCCCTTCACCTGACTCACATGGACCCCCGTCTGAATTACTTTCTGTCTCCCTTACTCTTGGTGACCGGACCCTTCGTGTAGTCAATGTTCATTTCAAGAGTAATTCTCTGGACCCCCAGGTTCTTCACGACCTCCATGATGGGGTTCCCACTATTGTTCTTGGCGACTTTAATGCCCGCCATCCCACTCTTACTCCGGATCATCCCACTCCATGTACCCTTAATGGATCACATCTCTCACAGTTTCTTAATGGAGATGATGATGTTCGCTTTCTTTGTCCTGACGATCCTACTCGCCTCCCCCATAGTTTCCTTGATGTTGGCTTACTATTGAACGGTCATACTTCTTTTCATCCTACCGTCTGCACCGAGCCTGCTCTGTATAGTGACCATCTTGCCGTTACTACCCATCTCAGGCTCTCCTTCTCTGCCCCGACATCAACTCCTTATCGATCCCCTCGCCTTCGTCTCACACAAGATGCTGTTCCTTCCTTTACCCAATACCTTTCTACCTGGGCGGATTCCTATGTTGTCCCTCAGTCCCTTGACTCTTACAGCGCTGATTTTGTTGATGCCATGTATGACTCTGTCAATCGCGCTACCCCTCCACGCCCTCCCCGTCACCCCAGAAGTGCCACCAACTACTGGTATCGTATCCCTGCCATGAGACATCTCCGGCAGGTAACCCGTGATCTCCACTCTGCCATACGCAGGTCTCGGTCTCCAGAGGACTAGGAAGACTTCAAAAATTGGTGCTCCTTTGCAACTCAGGAGCGCCGTCGGATACGTGAGGCGGACTGGCTATCCTTCACGGGGTCTCTATCGTTCCAGTCGTCACCCTCTTATGTATGGAATCGGATTAATGCTATACGGGGTACTCGACGGAGGCCTCCTCCCCACCCTGACCCCGCCTCCCTTGCCTGCTCTTTAATGGAGGACTGGGCATGAGCTTCCTCCCCTGAGGCACTTCCAGATCCGATGCAGGAGGCAGTGCAGGCTCGCATCGATGCGTCTGAGCCTGTTGTTCGTGCTGCTCTTACCTCCCCTGCCCCCACTGATCATCCCATCACACAGTTCGAGCTTGACAGTGCTCGTCGCTCTACAAAAGACACCTCTCCTGGGGATGATCAGATAACCTACTCCGTCCTCAACGCCTGTACTAATATTCCTAACGGCCCCTTGCTTGCTCTCTACAATATGTCTTATGAACATGGGGTTCTCCCTTCCAACTGGAAAAATGCCACTATTATCCCCATCCCTAAACCGGGAGATCCTGGGAAATATCGACCCATTAGTCTTACCTCCTGTGTTTGCAAGATGATGGAGAGGATACTCCATCGTCGCCTTCTTCACACCATAGGCGGCTTCCACAACTCCCTCAATGGTTTCATTCAACATCGCAGCACAGCACACTCCATTGCTTCCTTTTATTGCAATCAGACTGCCCGCGTCTCCGTCTTCCTTGATATCAAGGGAGCCTTTGATACGGCTCAGCCTGCCCTCATTTTAGCTGCACTTGCACGGTTAGGGGTTAAAGGGAGACTTCTACAATGGATCGCCTCTTACCTCACTGGACGTCAGGCCCGGGTTCGCGTTGAAGGCTCTATGTCTCCTGTTCAAGAAATGAACCTCGGCACCCCTCAAGGTGGAGTCCTGAGTCCCACCTTGTTTAACACTCTCATGCACTCCATTGCATCACTCCCATGGCCGACAGAAGTTGTCCACTCAGGATATGCCGACGATGTCCTCCAAGCCCCTGACTACCTCAGCATGCAGGAAGCCCTTGATCTGGTCTCCAGAGAGTGTGATTCACTTGGTTTCCTTCTTTCAACTGCGAAAACAAAAGCCATGTGGCACGGTCGTGTTGTACCTCCACCCCTTTTCTTATCAAGAACGCCCTTGGACTGGGTTAATGAGACAAAATACCTGGGTGTGTATGTAACTCGCACACGTTGTCAGATCCCTGAAGTCCGCTATCTTCGAGACATATGTTTTCGGCGTCTCGCTCCCCTCTCTACCATGTGCAGGGGTTCCCTTGGTGCCAGCATCCCTGTACTTCTCACCATGTACAAGTCTTTTGTCCGTTCCTGTGTCGACTACGCCGGCCCTGCCCTCGTCAACATTAGTCGGACTGCTGTCAACCGTCTCGAAGTTATCCAGAGGAAAGCTGCTCGTATCATCCTTGGGGCTCCTCAGTGGACACGCTCTACTTCTCTATATACCGAACTTGGTCTTTCCCCCTTACAGGATCGTGTCCAGGAGTTTTACCTAAAAACTGCCGTTTCCATTCTACGGGATCCTCGGGGCAACTATGTCCAAACCAACTTGACTCCTGCTGTCCGAGACCGACCTCCATCTAGAAGACAGTGGCGAGGGTCACTCATCCAAGCCCTTCAGGAACACGACCTCCTGCCTGATATTGTTGTCACCCCTGCTGTTGGTTCGTCTCCTTCTCCCTGGCTGGATTTCAACCTGAAGTGATTGCCCTCGGTGGACCGCTCCCGAAATCCCAGGTGAACCCTGTTATTCTCTGCAAATACCACCTCTCCAGGATCGCTCACTGGTCCCCAGGTAGGGTCGTCCTCTACACTGATAGTTCTGTTGACCCCGCTACAGGTAGGGCCGGGGCTGGTGTCTACATCTCCCGTCCTCATGCCCCTGAGCCTATCAAACTGTCTCTCAGAGTTTCTGACGGGGCATCCTCCACTCAGGCTGAACTAATAGCCCTCCTTGCTGCCCTTCTCGCTGAGGAAGAAGCAGATGGTTTCTGCCCCTTGCTTGTCTGCTGCGATTCCAGGTCTGCTCTCGACGGGATCGCATTTGGATCTGGGGAAAATAAGGACCTCATCCTCCGAATACGAGGGTTAACATCCACACTTCAGGATGAAGGCCGTCCTGTGACATTCCTATGGATACCTAGTCATGTCGGTATCTTGGGGAATGAGGCAGCAGATGACCTTGCCAAGACTGGCTGCAACAAGGCCACCCCTGACTACGTTGTTCCTCGAACACTCTTACAGATTAGGACCCAAATCCGCCGCAAACAGAGAGAAGCTCGGGAAGCAGCCATCCCCCTGGACTCCCCGCCCACATGGTACGATGTCCTCCGTAAACTTCCTGACTTCTCGTACGTCTACGGGAAAGGGTCGCGGAAGGGGGACGTGATTGCTGCCCGTATCATCATCGGGTATGACTTTGCTTGGGAGATTGGTATCCCCACATCCCCTGAGCAACGCTCTTGTGCGTTATGCAGAAGACCCAACAGCCGCACCCTTATCCACTACCTCCTAAGATGTCCCCACACACAATGCTTCCGTGACGCCTGCTGGACCACCACTCCACGACCCCCTGACGGAGACACGATGATCCTCCCAATACTGGCCAGATATTTTGTAAATAATATTAATTATGTGTTAAAGGAACATCCTTCCTTCCTAAGGCTTTAGTAAGCCCCTTTATAATATTTATACTGTATATACTTTTCACACTTGCCAGATGATTCTGGTGTCATTGTACAGGGGTACCTAGTGACAGCACTAGGATCCCGCTTCCTCTATCAAGGAATAAACAATTGAAATTGAAATTGAAATTGAATTGGGGCGGGGTGGGGGTTAGGTGGACGTAAATGAGGGGAAAGTTTGAAGGAAATTAGGAGAGTAAAAGTATCCGGGCTCAACTAGACATGCTGTATTTTAAAATTCTTTATTGATCTTTTATACTAATAATTTAAGTTGTAGCTCGCTAGCTTTTGACTTTTCTTCTCGTTCATGTTTTGATATAACAGTAGATAGTATTTCAAGCGCTATAATAATTATTTAATGTTTTTTTTTTTTTTTTTAAGATTTATTGGACTGCTACTTCTGCGGACCTGAAGTTAACAGTTTCATACAGGCGTAATAGTGGTAGGTAGACATGAGAGACCGGTGGTTATCACCATTGAAATAACTTATATTACATAAGAATAAAAGCATTTCTATAATCAAGATCCAGGTTTATTTTCATTATATTAGATTACTATTAATTATGACTAAACGGTTGCACAATGAGGGCCATATTATAAAACAGAACATTTATGAACTAAGTTATGCCCTTAAAGACCTTAGTTGAAGCGCAGTCATAACATTGTAACAATAACATTCTCGTTGATTTGCTATATTTGTTCAGATTTAAAGGAATTATGAAAATTAAATCCTCTTAAAGAAAATCCACATTAAGTAATACCACTTTTGACTGCCAATCACGGTAGTCTTAAATGTTACGAAGGACTTGTAAATCTTATTTTAAAACTCTTCTAGACACTGGACAATAAAACCTTTAATGTCTTTCTTGACTGGAACTACAACTCCAATTATGTTCTAAGTTAATGTTTGTTGGGGTCTTGAACAACTTTGCGACCATAGCTCTGGTTTCCCTTCAAAACGCATAAATCTTTCGCCTTTTACTAAAGATTTCCGTGGGGGGGAACAACTCAATGAGTCTTAATTAATTTTTTCTTATCCCATTCACATGGGCTCACAAAACTAATTCAAATTAGCTGAAAAGAATCATACAATGTCGTAATCAAGTGTATGTGATCTAATGTAGTAAAAAAAAAAAATCTATTCACATATACAACGTCCTGGATGGAACAATTATCCCGACTATTACAGATCTAAATCAGGTTGGGAGAAAACAGATCTGTCATATAATTAATTTCATGCACTTATTAAAAATTGCTCTAGACTTCAAACAAACCAAGGGTACCTAGGGACAGCACTAGGATCCCGCTTCCTCTATCAAGAAATAAAAAATATTGAAATTGAATTGAAATCTGTAAACCTTTTGAGTTCCCTACTTGAAATATTTGTTCTCTAACCACTTCGGGAGAACGGAGTCCTCCGGAGAGACTCAGGTATTCCAAAATACCGCACAGGGTGTTCATGAAATTTGAATTGGTGAGAGAACACCCTTACTTTGCGTCAACTTAGAGATGTCTGATTACAGATGAAGCGTTCAAGATCCTTTGTGACTGATGTTGAAAGCTTCTATTGTATTTACTGTTAGTGAAATTGTCAATATAAGTCAGGGTAGAATCTACTTTAAGAATGAGGTATCATTGACGTCATCCCTAGAGATGCCAGTAATTGTTAACTGTGGCTGAAGTCACCCCCTTTTCATATATGAACATCACAGAATCTGATGTTCATGGTGAAATTGTTGTAAGGGTGTTAATTAGGAAATTAATTAATTATCCTGAAGGGGACTCTCACGCCACGTATCTCTGAAAATCTAACGGGTGTAACCTAATACTACTTGTCTAACGCTCCGGAACGTTCACCAGGGACTGCCATCTTGAACCTTGAAATCAATTTAATTCTGGTCTTCGATAGCTCAGTCACAGCGAAGTTTGAAAAACGGATCTTAGGAAAGTAAAATGAGTTCGTAGTCTCATTTTCACGTAGTTGATTGATACGTTTATTGAGATAAAAAAAATACATCTCAAAGGGATGAAGTGACTTAAGTCATCCGCCACCCCAGTCCAGGAATGTCTCTCTCAGGACTCACATAAATCCCTAATACAGATATATCTTGTATAGTACATAGTTATATTCCAGATGCAAAATTTCTATATTTCTTGAATATTTCATCTACTTTCCTATTTTTAAGCATCCATTCTATTTGCTTGGAGACATTATTTATCTGGGCATTTCTATATACATTAAGAAATGGGCATCCCATGTGGCAGGGTATGGGACCTGGATGTTCTACAAACTCTACATTCCATATCCCGTTCACTTCTCTCGGCTCTAAGTTCCTAGTAATATTTATACCCTAATCTTAACCTCATACACACCGAATCTTTCCACCTGCTCCTATCTTTCCTATTTGTAAAATTTGTTTTCATGAGAACATGATAGTAATGTTTCATTGTTTCACTTTTCTCATATATTTCATTCCTTTTTAAATTATCTTCTATTGATTGTATTTTCCGCAATTTGCTCATAATTTTTTCAAAGTTTTAATACATATTATGTCAATCTCGGCCTTTTCCGTGACTCTTTTTGCTATTATATCTACTGCTTCATTAAGACCAATCCCCACATGTGAAGGGGCCCATACAAATCGAAAACTATGGCCTTTTTTCCCTATTGTATTTACAATTTTTCTACATAAACCAATAATGTGTTCAAAGACTGAACTCCCGCTGCTCAAAGAATCTAAAGCTGCCCTACTATCAACAAAAAAATATATATCTTTATTCCGGGAAAAACGCGCATGCGTGCGTAGTGTCAACAAAGGCTGTAAGAGACTGCTCCTTAAAATTCGTATTTCTGACGAATTCAGAGCGTCTACCAATCCCAGCCTGTGCAGACAACTACAGTAAGACCCAGATATCAGCACAGTGGCATATATTTTTTTGTTACTTTTGGACTTTGTCATTTTTTGGGGATAAAACATCTGGTCCTACCACCCGATCCCTCTGAGCAAAGTTTTCAAGTTTGCGCATGCGCAGTGTGATAGTGTGACGTCATTACCACTCCACCTGACTGCAGTGTTGCCAACGTGTCCTATGCCCGCCGTTAAACGCTCCCGTTCGTTGGAAACGGCGGCAGTAGGTGACAGTGATGCTGACGACTTTCTTCTTGAAGACACGTCAAAGAAGAAACAGAAACCTCAGAAGTCAGGGTCTCCAGCAGGGGCCACGGCTCCCCCTTGCACCCCTTCTGGGGCTGTAGAGGGTGGACTCCTGTCATCAGGGTCCCCAAGTGAGCCTACATGTGGCTCAATGACCGACCCTCCGCCGACGATGGACATAGGGGATTCCCTTTGTCTCCCTGCCCCATCGCGCCTTCGTCGTCTCGCCTTCCCTCGGGACTTGCCTCTGAGCACACGGACGACCTGGTTCTTCCGTCACTGCTCTCCACTTCAGGACTCAACACTTCGCCTCCGCCGAGGTCCCACAGCCGTGATAGTCACCACACAAATGGACGAGACGGTACGCCTGCTCACTCAGGTGGGCTTTCCTGCTCCCCAGGGGGAGGTGATGCTGAAGTTCACCATCATCACCCCAGAAACTCGTCGTACCAAGGTAATGGTTCGCCACGTACCCTGGGAGATCCCTATCGACGATCTTCGCCCTCTTCTCCCACAACTACTGGACATGGAACGCCGCATCAGCCCGGTCTCCAAACGTCCATCCAACGAACTCATCGGCTGGTGGGTGGGCCCCCTCCCCCCGAAGGTGAATGTAGGACCAATTCACAACTGTCCTCTCGACCGATTTATCGGAACCCCGAAAATCTGTGGTCATTGCCAATCGTGGAAACACCGCACCTGGGAGTGCACGAGGATGG